>NC_073692.1:31700588-31826629 GCF_029784155.1 Uranotaenia lowii
ACTCTTCACCGTACAGCAGTTCGTGAATAAGGAGAACGACAGAGTTTGGTTGCCAGACAGATCACGAAGCCATGCCGACTTGCTGACGGCCACCTGGCGACAGAAACCAGCATCGGAGATGGTTTGGGCCGGAATTACCCGAGATAGCCGGACTCCGCTGATTTTTGTCCCTTAAGGAGTGGGATCAACCAAAATACATATCGAGAACTAGTTCTACAAAATGTCGTCGAATCGTGGGCACTTCGATATTTTGATTCCAGGGATTGGGGTTTCCAACAGGACTCGGCGCCGGCTCACAAAGCGAAGAAAACCCAACTTTGGATTGCGCAACAATTTTTTAGGGTTTATTTCGAGCTCCGAGTGGCCGGCGAGTTCGCCAGACCTGAACACTATGGACTTCGCTGTTTGGAGTATGTCGGAAGCCGAAGTCTGCTCTAAGAAACATGAAGGTGTGGAGGTCCTGAAGCGACATCTCGTGGCAGCCTGGGATAAAATACCCAGGCTTCCGAAAAGTACTGGCGAACGACAGTATTCTTGCGAACGTCGCACATGCACCTCGATGAAAGCTTCCCGAATATTTCTTCCCCGACAGTTTTAAAAGGAGCGGTCGTGCGATGTACAGCGATGTCTTGTTTCACCTCATGCGAGAGTTTGTTCGTGGGTATGAAAGTTTTTTAAGCTCCGTGACAGTTTTGGGAAAATCTTCCTGACAGTTTTCAATGCGTTGAATTTTGCATGACAGTACTACTTACTCCGTCCGACTGTAGCCGAGATTCGCTCGGGCCGAGTTAATTTCGAACGAACGAATGAATTTTCCTTTTGCTTGATGCTACTACGGGTGGTGATCTTCCCTCCTAAAAAATACGAAGGTAATCGATCATCGCATTTGATAGCAGTAGTGAACATATTAATTGTATATCAAATTTGTTTATCAGTAGAATTAGCAGGTCATTTCTGAAACTCTGTTCTTCTTATTTTAAACTCTGTTGAAACATTTTCTATTTCAAATAAAAGCACGAATGAAATTTTTATCAATTTTCAACGTTCTTCTGGATGAATTATGAATTTGTGAAAGAAAAAAACAATAAAACATTGATTACGATGCTTTCCATACAAACATCCGTCTAGAAATAGAATGAAATCGTCTTTTGGGCGATAATGAACCTCATTTTCTACCCGGCACCATTTTTGGTCGCGTCAACTGATTTTGATGTAACTTGTTCAGGTACTAGATCATACATTTCTACATCTTTGGACCAAATTTCAAGAATTTTAAATGAAAATTGTCAAAGTTACAGCGAATTAGTGTAGCAATTACAAATTCCCCTTTTTACGGTAAAAGTTGTATCTTTGTTTTTAGTCATTGTAAAGCCTTCAAATTTTGTAGAGTATAAGTTGGGAAGTTGAACTAAATTGTGTAGAAATTTCATGAAAAAATTTCAACCAAGAGAGGAATGGCAGCTTGTCAAATTTCAACTGTAACTTCCCTATTAAACATCTTCAACAATTTAATATCCATAATCAATTACGCACAGAGCAAAATCTCTCTGAACTTAATTTTATACCGAACATCTTATCCATTAGTTTTTTTTTTGTTTAAATTCATATTAAATTGGTAGCTTTAATTGATTGGCCTATTTGCAAATCTCTAGTTTTTAAATCAAGATTTGCTTGAACGATTCATATCATATCATTGATCCGATAGTGTCAGCAGGGCATTTAATATACATATTAAACGTGGAAAATATCTTACATATTTGTATTGTGAATGTATTGTGAAACATGCGATAACATTTAAATCCATTTGAAATATTGTAAGCTATCATAACACACCATTCTGAGATATTGTTTAGCATAAACAAGTTTAAAAAATATCAAAATCCTTTTTGATTCAAATTGACATGTTCCGAGTTTCGTTCTGTCATCCATTCAAAAGAGTCAAAATTAAGTGATAATCAATCACTTTATTCCACAGCACTTTTCCAATGGTTTACGCAACAATCAGCTTCTGATTCACGGCATGTCCAACAAGCGGAGCAACATGGACTGATCCTGGATTGGCAGTGACATACTTGGCAGCAACGACTGGAGCACCATGAGCAACATAGTTGTTGTATCCATGTCCATAACCATATCCGGCCCATGGAAGTCCCCATGGATTGACCTTTGCAACATTGGCCTGAACAACGGTTGGCTTTGCTCCGTACCATCCGTTTCCGTTAACCCAAGCGTTGTCATAGACGGAGTTCACTGCTGGCCAGGATCCGTGAACTGAGGAATAAGGATACGAAACCAAGCCCTTGGTGTTCCAGTTGTTCCATTCATTCCATCCATTGTTCCATCCGTTGTTCCAGGAGTTCCATCCCAGGGAGTTGACTGGCCACGAGTTCTCTACATATCCGGCTTGTGCAGCAACAGCTAAGCTGGCTACCAGAAATGCGATGAATACCTAATTGAAAAAAACAAAATTAGCGTTATTAAATCAAACATAATGTGTTGAATACTCACCTTCATTGTTGTGGATGAATGAGCTAAGGAGCAACTGTTTGCCTCGAAGTTCTGTTGACTAAGTATGATGAGTTCTTCTGCAATCCACCTTTTTATATTGTCAAAAAATCATTTCGAAAAGGTCAAAGTTAAAAAAAGAGAATCGAATGATGAATGTGTTTTCAATCACTTTCACTTTTTAAATGGGTTTTGAAGTTAAAATCCATGCGAGAACGTTCTGTCCGTAAAAACATAGAAATTTACGGTTCAATGAATTTATAAGTCAAACAACAGTGAATGGAAGCTCCTTTCAGATTGAATGTTCCTCCAAAGCGATGAGCAAGGATATATAAATTTAAGCACACAGTAGCAAAGCTCATACTTAGTCGGCAGTACTTCAAAGCAAACAGTTGCTCCAGAGCTCAACCAACCACAACACAATGAAGGTGAGGAGTTTTGCTTAACTGATTTCAGGTCGAATTGGTTGACAAAATTTTATTCTATCAAAATAGGCATTCGTCGCATTTCTAGTAGCCAGCCTAGCTGTTGCAGCTCAAGCTGGTTATGTCCAGAACGCATGGCCAGTCAATTCCTTGGGATGGAACTCCTGGAACAACGGATGGAACAATGGATGGAATGAATGGAACAACTGGAATAACAAGGGTCTGGTTTCGTATCCTTACTCTTCCGTTCATGGATCCTGGCCAGCAGTGAACTCCGTCTATGACAACGCTTGGGTTAACGGAAACGGATGGTATGGAGCTAAGCCAACTGTCGTTCAGGCCAACGTAGCCAAGGTCAACCCATGGGGTCTTCCATGGGCTGGATATGGTTATGGACATGGATACAACAACTATGTTGCTCATGGTGCTCCAGTCGTTGCTGCCAAATATGTTGCTGCCAATCCTGGATCAGTTCATGTTGCACCATTGGTAGGACATGCCGTCAACCAGAAACTGATTGTTGCCTAAATTGTAGACAGTATTATAGCAATAAAAAATAGCGAAGGGCAGGGCCGTAGGAAGAACCGACTCATGGGGGGGGGTTTTGCTGACTATTTTTACCTATGATTTTTTGCCCAACAATGCACGAGTACAAAAAAAAATAAAAACAAATTATGTTTGTTACTATATGATTATTCATTTTTAAGTACTTGTACAATACAAGTTTTCGTAATAAATCGTGACTTTGAAAAATTGGTCCTAACCATAAAGGTGAGCTTAATTCGCTTTCTTCGATGGTTAAATCTTTGAATTTATTTAAAAGTCTGATAGTTCAAATTTATATGAATTGAGCATAAAATAATTTTTTTTTTAGGAGAGTCTTTCAACTTATTCTATACTCAAATCAAACAAGCCCAATCTTCAAAAAATTGGCTTTGGCAAAAGAGATTAGCAAATTGAAAGATTTTTAACTTTGATGAAATTTAATCAAATTTTCAAAAAATAAAATGGATAAAACATTTTCGGATCAAATTTCTTGATGCAAACATGAACCAAATTTAAGATTTTAGCTGGCAATTTGGCTTCAATAAAATCTACAATATTAACACATTTCAAACCAAATACGAGATATCTCGTTTTTCGCTGGACCAAGTATATTCCAATACAAAGCATAATTCAAATGTTTATGAATCTTATGAAACCTCATTAAAAAAAAAAACACAAATTACTTACTCGAATATATTAAACTGGTAGAATTTTGTCAATTGGTCTCTGAAACATAAAATGCCGAATTTTGGGGTCTGATGGTTAAGATTTTCTCGATATCTTTAATGTGTAAATAATGTTAAACAATAGATTGGAAAATATAAAACTTTTTGCAGATTTCTTAGGTGAAGATAAGGTACAAACTTAGAAAATTAACACAAATTTATTTTTTCATTAGCAATTTTCAGCTGAATTGTGTGTACAAACTAATTTGGATTCAAAATTTAAATTTGGAAATTGAATTGACAAGAAATCTTATGTTCATGATCTTTTGAATTCCTCAACAATTTCTGTTGATTGTAATTAGCAACAGCCTAATTCTTTTTCTGAGTTTTGAATCTCGTTCTAAATCGAAATTCTGAACTTCAATTCAATAATTGAGCTTTGAATCTGTTCCCGAATTTCTATACGATTTCTGAAATGTACAAAAATACGATTTCCGAATCTAAATCTGAATTTCTATTTCGGATTGCTATTTCGAAGTTTTAAATGATGGAATTTTTCGTAAAAATTAAGTTTAAGAACTTCCAATTTCAATATAAATCATCATCGTTATCAAAGTATTGAAAATGCATATGATCTCGAAAAACATAAATCAAATTTGATCTGAAATTGAAACATGAGTTCTAAGCAGCTTTTCAGCTCTAATTTCTTATGATGATACGAACTGAAAATCAAGAATCCTGAACTGGGTACAGAATCCGTAAAACGAAACTAGATATACAATTTTGGTTATGCGAATTATGGAATCAGATAGTCCGAAAATTCAAACCTAAATTTCTATGAACAAGTGAGAAAATTTTGAAAATATTATGCAAAATTTTTGAATTTGGGATGGGTTTTCGAGGTTTTGGCATTAGTTTTGTAGTCTATATTTTTACTCTTGAACAACCTTAGTCTGTTATCATAATTTGATTCTGAATTCAAAATTTTGAGTGCAGAGTAGAATATCTCGCTTGCTTTTTTGGATCCTCATGGGGGGGGGTTTAACCCCCAAAACCCCCCCCGTTCCTACGGCCATGGCGAAGGGTATATATTTGTGTTTTATTTACGGTTATCTTTGAATCGATTCATGGTGCCCTATTTAATACATGTGAAAACTGAAAATTTAAGTTCTAACCGTTGAATTTCTACTTTTTATTTGTCCCCAAATTTGATCAATTTTTAAAACAGTTAACTTACATTTTTCGGCGTTTACTCTCATATTGTGGATATCGCACCATAATAATAAACGGTCGATGTCCTCCTGAAGTGCAGCACAATCCACTATCGATTCAACGAATCAGTTTCGGCGACTGAAGGAATGCTACCTGGTTGTTGTTCTTGAAAAGTACGACAATAAGCGGTCCAAGATGGCTGCCCTGCAGGACTCTAGAAGGCATGTGGAAAACGGAGGAGTGAATTCCACGAATGTTTAGAAAACCTTGGCGGTTCAGCTGGTACGAATATAGCTATTCAGATGCCCACTCAGAAAATCCATATCGGTCAAGTTTTACGCTTGCGAATCTGTGAGGTATTTGGTTGAAAGCCTTGGAGAAATCTACGTATATCGAATTAGTTTTTAGAATTTATCTTGTTTCAGTATGCAAATCGCTGGCATAGATCATTAGGTTTATCAAGGTTGAACGTTTCCTGGAAAACCCGTGCTGGACCTTGGTGAGTATCGGAGCAGGTGTTGAATTTTTTTTTGTATTCTAGACTTCTAGCACTTTGGCAAAGCAGCGAAGAATTGAAATTGGTCTGTTATTTTCCACACGATGAGCATTACCAGACTTGTGGATCGGTGAAATATAGGCGTTTTTTTTAAGAAGTTGGAGAAGTACTTTCCGAGATCGATCAATTGAAAATCATGCAAAGCGGTGTGACAAGCGGGACACGTTTTTTTTAAACTATGTAACCAACGGTTCCCCAGACTGCTCAGCCGAGCTAGAACCCCCCCTCTAAGCCTCAGGGTCGGAACACTCGAAGATTCGGAACAAGGAAACACCTTAAACGCGCGTTAAAGAAATCCCACCTTTATTTCCCTATCTTGGGGTTCACACAAATGGTCACTAGAACTTTCCCTAGATCAAGCTGGGTTGTATCCTACCTTAGGGTGGCGTCTTACAGGCGGTGAGCTGGAACAGCCGAAGCCTGTGGGCCAAGGAAAGACTTCTCCCCGAAACGGATGCCGGAAGGACCTCTGGAACGTGGGTCACAGGTAGGTCAACGGGTCACTGCTGATACTGCATCTCTGACGTCCTGGCCGTCGGTTGTTGATGGCTGCCTGATTGCACTACACTAATTCCGAACACCTCTGGGGGGGATTTCCGGTGCAAATGGTCGACACAGGCGGTCAGTGTACGGGCGGTCGAGGAGCCAGGTCAGGTGCAGCACGGGCCTAATGACGTACAGCAAGGTTGACTGAGGCCGGTAATCCAGCCAACTGGGTTTAAGCCCTAGAATGGCCAGCACAGGTAAACGGATGCTACCAAGGTGGCTCGGTGGAATGAACCCTAAACGACCAGCACTGGTTGACGGACGCTGGCACGGTGGGATGGTTTTCCAAAGCCAAATATCGGGGTCCTGGATGTTCGAACGCTCTTCGCAGCTGGTTGATGGCGTTCACAGGATTGTGCGGCTTCGTCGAGATCTTCCATCCAAATGAAGCGGATCTTGCATGCGGTCTTTGATCCCGATCCAGGTCAAAGGCTTTGTGGTGTATCCATGGATTCCTCCCATCATGCCCTCTTGTCATTCTTGGTAATGGTGCTACCAAGGCGTACAGCACCATCTATCCGCCAAATACGCTCCCGTTGACCTGATCGCACTGGTTGGTGGTGCGCTAGGGAATGTCAGGTGGTCCTCCTTCGTTGCTCACTAAGGCGCTTCCTTGCATGGTACGCGCTTTTAACAAAGATCCCTACAGAACTAGGCAGTACAGGTTCCCTGTCAGGAAGGTTTGCTCAATCGGGCCGATTGCAAAACAGAGATGGCGGCACTCGAATTCTAGCGGTTAGAATTCGGTACATTTTCGGTTCGATTTCCATCCGTCTGCTCGATTGCTCGAAATCTAAACGGTATGTTTTTTTTTGCAAAGCGCATCGGCTGTACGAAAACGAACCAACGAGAAAACTGTCATGTCGGTCTGGTTTCGTCGCAATGCGAATCATTACAATACTGGTAATTAATGGAAAATTAGAGTTTTCTTTATCAGTTTTTGTTATATTATTGTTTGCTGAGGGCGAAAAGTCTATCAGCTGGTATCAACGGGTCACTTTATGAAGTTTATAGTTCGTAAGCCGAAATGAAATATTCGAATGGGTAAGTCGAAGCCGCCATTTGCGCTTTTCATTATTTTAAATTAAAATCGCGAAAATCGCATTTGATTAAATATTTACATTGCTCCTTCTCACATTTCGCGTTAACGTTGGATGAGTCATCATTCATTGGAACGGCTCAACAAGCACCCAACGTACCACCGGTAACCGGTCGCTCACTCCGTTATCAAACAGCAACAGGCAGCCAAACAGCAAAACCAGCCGTTATTTCCGATGACGACGCTGCCGCCAATGCTAGCATTGGGGCCAACAAATCCCAGAAAAAAAGGACGGAGGAACTGGACCTGCAGATGGACCAAACAATACATCTACTCCGAATCAAATTCCGCCGCACCCTCAGGCATTATCTCCCGGGTAATTTTGCCCGAATCGGATTAAGAAAAATTTGAGAAATCTGGCATCGAGCAGTCCAGATGTTGTAAGTCTGGGTTTATTTTTTTGTTTAGGAAGATACTAATTTTTTTAACTTTAATGTAATTCTTTCTGCTTCTTGAAGGTTAGTTACCAAAAATTCAAGGGGTTTTCGGTTTCCCTGGAAGGGGAAGCAGTTGTATCGAGAATTGCTGCAAGTGTTGAATAGTTCAGACGGAAGTTTTCGCCGCTTTGTCCATCTGCTGTAAGAAAAGTGCTTCCGGACTTGTGACCTCTGAAATAAGATGCCCGAAACAATCAAATTACATGAGGCGTTGGAGAAGGTAAATCACTGGCTTGTGGCCAATTTGCACGAAAGGCAAAATGTTATCATGGTGATCTTCATCTTGTGAAAGCAGTAACCCGATCCTTGGAAGGTATGATATTCTGATTACACAAGCTATCAGTTTTCTTTTAATTAAAGATAAACATGTTATTTCTAGGTCGAAGCTTCGATGGAAAAATTAATCACCAACGCTGCTTAGATTGTTTCCATATAAGCCAAAATGCGCTCCGATAATAAATCAACTCCGGAAGCGACTGCTGTTTTCGGTAAAGCTTGCAAACGGTTTTGCTTCGATTAACTAATGTCCATGAAAGCCATTCGGTTAAAGAGGAGTGCTAAAAAAGTACCTACCTAACAGTTTAAAATTAGACCCATAGTAAAGCGACAAACCGGGATCAGCAGAGAAAGGAATGAAACCTAGGACCCCTAAGCGGTAGATGTTTGAATCAACTTCGGAAAAATTAGAACGGTAAAATCTCTGTTCATGTCCCTGGGAGGGGACATCCTCAACTACTACAGTTCCTTTAAGAAAGTATCTACGGGCGGTTCTTTAAGGAGAATTTCTTCCTTTGGTTGGTAGACTTTTTATTTACATTGCATGTTAAGAAGATAACTTCCTTTTTTTTAGCATGAAGATAAATAAGTGCAAATCAGACCAAAGATTTTTCATCACCTGTGGCGAATGCCCCCTTCTGAACGATACCAATGTGGGCGTTGGCTATGAGATTCGCGAGATGCCGGTTATTGGATGTTTTGGCAGCAAAAATTTATATTAGAGACTTCAACCGGAGATTGTTTACCGTCCTTTCCGAAAAACTGTGAGAAATTTGAGGTGGAAAATCACAGAAAAATCCCCTGCTAAAATATCTTATTTTTATTTTAGACAACGGAAATGCTCTCTCACTTGGAAGCATGGAACTGTTCCAAGCGGCAGGAAATCAGTACCGCACCCAAATTATATTGCCGAGCAGAACGATACTTTCATTTTTTTTAACTACTTGTAGTTAATACAAAGATCGCACTCTTCTGGAGCAATTCCAGCGGATCAATTGTCTGGACTCAAGTTAAACTACTTGACGGTGGTTCTGTTTGCCTGCAACCTCTGACCTGAATTCGGATAATATGAGCGTATTGTTTCGGCGCGGTGAGGCTGGAATCGGCTGGAGAACTACGAGCTGGCCATCGACGATTTGCACCGGGCTCAAGACCAGATGGTATGTCGGACAATCAGCATTAGGATTCGTAATTAAGTAGGTGACCAGATGGTATTTTTTATCAAAAAATTAACGAAAATTTTAAGATTTTGCAGAACAAGGAAAAGCGTGAATCGAAGGAAAACGCAGCCGAAGCTAATAAACTAGGCACCAAAAAAACTTTCGGCGGAGGTGCTAAACAAATGGTGGATGCAAACGTTCAGAAGATCATGGATAAAGGATTTTCGGAAGATCAAGTAAATCATGCTTTGAAGTTAACTAGAAACAAGGTCAATCGAGCGTTAAGCAATCTCCAATAAATAGAAGAGAGGAAGCAGGTCCAGAATGACATTCGTACCGGAAGAACGAAACCACCCGTTAAACCACGCAAACGCGATTCTGAGTCAGAATAATCGGCTAAAGTTTCACTGTTTGATTTCCTGGAAGATATCCTGCCATGATATATATGAAGATATATGATGCCACTAAATAAAAGAGTTCGAGTAAAGAATCTACACCTTTCAATAAATCATTGGCTAATGAAGGCTATGGTGATTCAAATGCAAATACAATCAATAGGACATCTCATTCTGCCAGCAATAATAATGTTAGCCAATACCCGTCGAGCTCAACCTCGCATTACAATAATTCAAGTAAAGGATATCAACAGCAACGTTTTGAAAATAATATCTCTAACAGTTTTGCAAACAGGAATGTCAACCCTACGAATAATGGTCATCCACATCATCAACAGCCCTAATCTCACAACACGAACGCCAATTCTTCTACTGGTTACAAACAGTCGTCCGACTACAATACCCCAAGGAAAATTTAATTCTTCTTCACATGGCGATGGTGGAAAAGGTCAGCAATCAGGTTATTATTACGGTCACGCGGAAAACCGAACCTCCCAAAACTGCAACGGTCAAGCTGATTCGAGAAAAAATACAAATGTCTCGAACTCGACCCATTTCTCTCAGCAGCAGCAGCAGCACAATTCGCAACGCGGTCCCTCTCATAACACGAGCTACGCCACCAGTTCTGGTAAACCGATTCAAGGTCAACACCAGAATTCGCACCCCAGCATTTATTCCAACCACTATGCACCGCAAAATGCAACGGGCAACGGCTCAGTGGTTATAATAACTCTAACACTGGTCCTAGTTCCAAGGTTAGTATTGAAATTGTACCTTTAGTAGTTCTATCAAAAACACAAATGACACTGAATCTTTGCAAACGTTTGCAATTCATGCTTAATTTCAGAACCAAAAAACCCAATATACTCCAAAGAGGAAGCCCAATATTTTTCACAACCTGTCAATTCTACGCCACCACCGCAGCAGGGAAGGAAACCACCTCCACCCAAGTGCTCCCTGCGAAATGCAGAATCTTCGCTGTTTGTATAAAAGGTAAGTTTTGCGTATTAACTCAGTAGAAGTATATCACAATCCTTCATCTGTACAATATGTTTGTGTAGTACAATAGATGACAAAATTTGTAAGAAAGTACATTCTGTGTTTGTTAAAGCTACTTTTATTGATTTTATTATTTCAAAATTATAAATTTTAAATTTATACAATACAACACAGAATTGAGAATTTATTATTACAAATTTATATCTGCTTACATTTCAACATTCGTCAGATTGGCAGTCCTGTTGAAATGAAAAATTTTGCTTTAAGGCAGAAGTGAGGTTGATGATTTGCAAATAAGAAGCACAATTTATTTATCAAACAATAATAAAATGTTAAGATAAGGAATTATGATAAAAAAAAATCCGCCTGGAATGGTTCTTAGGTGAACGTTTTCCGTTTAAACTGTGTAGCATAATTTATTTAACATTAATTAACATTAATAGATCGATTATTATTATTATTTCCTGAGATTGAGAGACGCCTACTCCCTCCACAGAAACTGGTGATCCTGTTTAGTATTATAAATTCCCATGGATCCAACTACTAGGTGCCAGTGTTTTTGGATTTTTTTTAGAAGTAATTTTCAAAATTTGTTAGATACTTCAGAATTTGATACTAAATGTTTATTCTTATCTTATTTCTGGTCGTTATTTGAAATCTTGACATCTATACCCGTATTCCAAACTGGCAATATTTTTATTTTTCCCTAAACAAATTATAGGTAAACATTTGGAAATTGGAACGAATTTTAATGAACTAAATTTAAACCACTGTTAGTTAGTGGTTTAACATTTTTTGTTGATTTTTATAAACAGGAATTTGTAAAACAAGCGTTCTTTTCTCAACACTGCGTTTGTAATGTTTTTTATTATTTGAAATATTCAATTCATGAAGCAACTTTTTATTTGTAGATTAATGCTTTTAATATCATTTTTCAGGTTTAAAGTTGTTTCTTGGCCTACTGCCCACCGCCAAATAGAACAACAAGAACGTCAATGGCTGAAATGATCAGGTGCCTTATGATATTCCGGTCGCAAGATGTCATGCTTATCAGACAACACATTTCTGGCTTGGGACAAACTTGGGATTTTTTTTCGGTTTGTCAAAATGTATCATTTGTCATTCGTAGAGTAAGGCCGGCATTAAAAGAATTTAAAGGATGTTCCGACCATGCCAACCCAAGCACAAACAACACTCAGCCTCGACAATCTGGTGGTATAGTCACACACCACGACGATGTAGTCACCCGATTGAAAAACGTCCAACTGATAGAACTGGGCAAGTATCGCATCAAACCTGGGCATTAATAGAATTCCTACATAAAAAGCTAGGTTTTGTGAAATGAGAAAAAAAACAAAACAACAATGTATCATTGAATTCAAAATTAAATTTTTTCAATAAATGTTCACAAAGCAATGGTTTTCTTTTTTTTTAATTCATTCGAAACCTTGAAAAAACAACAACAAAACTTTTGGCAATCGGCCCAGAAATGGTCCGAAAATTCGTCCGGTTTCGGTCCGAAATCGGTCCTTTTATTCGTATGGACGCATTGGCAATCGGCCCAGAAACGGTTCGAAAAATCGTTCAGTATCGGTCCGAAATCGGTCCCTTTTTTCGGATGGACACTATGGCAATCGGCCCAAAAACGGTTCGAAAAACTGTTCGGTTTCGGTTCAAAATCGGTCCTTTATTTCGGAGGGACCATGGCCATCGGCCCAGAAACGATTCGAAAACTGTTTGGATTCGGTTGGAAAACGGTCCGTTTGTTTTGACATTTGATCTGCTTGAACTGGTTGAAAAAAGTTATCGTCGTCCGAAAAAGTGTTTCATTTTCGCGCGATTTTCTACTAAACTCGGCCCGATTTCTTATACGATTTCGGACCGATCGAGCAGATGTACGGACAAAAATCGGGCCGATTTCGGGCGATTTTTCCTGTCTGGGTTATGCTGGTTACAATTAGCGACTTTGGTATCCCATCAGGCGCAGATTTTTTCGAGGGATCCAGAGAATTCAGCTCTTTCAGAACCATTGATGGCAAAACTCCTCAGATCGGCTTGTTCATTGAAAGAGAGTGTTATTTTTTGTCGTCTGATCTCCTCCTAAGCTGTGTGGGGAGAGATAAATCGCACTGAAATCGAGAGTGAGATTATCACCACATAAGATTGAGCGAGAGCATTCACATCCGCTGATGTAGGGAATTCCCTGCTTCGAACAATTCTATTGCGCATTGTGTTGACGAGAAATCTGACAGCTTACTCAGTTTATTATTGGTACGTTCACGAGAAAAGACGCTGATCTCCGAACCAAAGGTGCCAGAGGTGTCCTGATTAACGAGAATCCATCTTGATTTTTGAAAAAAAGTCTTGATTATGATTGAATTTGTAATAAAACAGTTTAACCTCTTAAACCGATGGTAATCTTTGGTTCAGATGATATTTGTTCGGCATTTTTTTTTTTGTATATTAACTAAAAGCAAGCTAACTTCTTATATTTTCTGTTGCATAAATTAAGGCTTATACAGCACCGTTATTTCGCCATAATTTATGCAATAAAAAAAGAGCTGCATTTAACTTCCACCAATCTACTGGTGTCCAGATAAAGGGTGATACGGTCAAAATTTGGTCAAGGGACAACGCGTGTAAATCGGTGAAATCGTTTATTTAAAAAAATAAATTAAATTTCTTTTTCAAGTTTAATAAGTATATAATTAGGCTTCCGTTTTTCCAAATCCGAATTGCCGGGCCTTACGTTTAACCTCTGACCTCAGATTTTGTACAGCCACCTTGTCCACCTTCTTCGCCACGGAAAGCCAGTCCTTAGCAATTTTTTTTGGTCTTCTTTAGGTTCCGCTTGACAATAGCCCAGTATTTTTTAATTGGGCGGAGCTCTAGCGTGTTGGGAGGGTTCTTGTCCTTGGGACCCACCTGCACGTTGTAGGCGGCGTACCACTTCATGGCCTTTTTACCGTAATGGCAAGATGCCAAATCCGGCCAAAACAGTACGGAACAACCGTGTTTCTTCAGGAAAGGCAGCAGACGTTTATTCAAACACTCTTTCACGTTAATTTCTTGGTTGACAGTCCCAGAAGCTATGCTAAAATGCTGCTTTTCAAGCCACAGGTACAGATGGCTTGCCAAACCAGATATTTCTTCGCGAACTTTGACAGTTTTATGTGCTTGAAAATATCTGCAACCTTTCCTATTCCTTTTGCTGTACAAAACTCCTGTTACGGAAGCTGCTTGTAGTCGGCTTTGACGTAGGTTTCGTCGTCCATTACCACGCAGTCAAACTTCGTCAGCATCGTCGTGTACAGCCTCCGGGATCGCGCTTTGGCCGTCGTATTTTGTTTATCATCGCGATTTGGAGTCACTAACTTCTTGTAAGTCGATAGTCCAGCTCGTTTTTTGGCTCGATGCACGGTTGTAGACGATACACCCTGCATATTTGCGGCATCTCGGAGAGAGAGGTTAGGGTTTAGCTTGAAACTATCGGCAACTCTCTTTGTCGTCTCAGCGGCTTCCGGTTTTCGATTTCCCCCCGATCCAGACTTCCTGGCTGTCGACAAACGTTCCCCAAACACTTAAATTACACTTGTAACGGTTTATTTGGCAACTTTTAGCGATTTTGGCAGCTTTGCGTGCGAGTAGCTCGGATTTTCACGATGCGCGAGCAAAATTTTGATACGCTGCTCTTCTTCCTCGGGCGGCATTTTGACAAAGGAAGAGTGAATTCCAAAAACAAAATAGGAACACACACACACACACACACACACACACACACACACACACACACACACACACACACACACACACACACACACACACACACACACACACACACACACACAGACACACACACACACACACACAGACACACACACACACACACACACACACACACACACACACACACACACACACACACACACACACACACACACACACACACACACTCACACACACACACACACACGCACACACACACACACACACACACACACACACACACACACACACACACACACACACACACACACACACACACACACACACACACACACACACACACACACACACACACACACACACACACACACACACACACACATACACACACACACACACACACACACACACACACACACACACACACACACACACACACACACACACACACACCTTCAAAATGAGGGGTGTTCAGGTTTTTTAAATGCAAAATAAAAAAAAATTCTTCGCGGTGTCCTGATTTTTTGACGAAACCATCTGCCATCTCTTCTCCGAACGCTACCTTTTGCCTAGATCAGGCAAATAGAAATTTTTCTGCAGCATTTCTTACTTTTCGACAAAAAAGGAGCACTTTTTGAAAAGATTTGTAATCGTTTATGATAAAAAATTGTGCCGGGACCAAACAAAATCAACAAAGCTGTTGTTTTGTAGATCTCAATTTGGTGAAACTTGTAAACTTATCCAGTGCAAAACTCTCTCATCGACTCAAAAAAAGTTTTAAGAATGGTCGTTCTAACGAAACAAAATTTGATGCCTGCTCACTGGTCGGTGATTAAATCAGATCAATTTCGATTTTTTTGTTTTTTTCTGTATCCCTGGCCTTTTGCGAGAAAAAAGAATCCAAAACAGTAAACATAGGTGGTGGACATAGTACCGAGGGAGCAATTGCTGTTATTTTTTCTACGTTGTGTGGTGGTGGTCTAAATTATCTCTTTCTTCATTTACACTAGGGCGCTCTTTGTGACCGAGCTATACTAAGGTTGCCAGATTGCCTGGGGACAGTCCGTTTGCCCGGATTTCATTGAAAAATGCCTGGATTTTGACCGGATTTATTCATTTTATTTGGAAAATCAAACAAAATAAAAAAAAAACAAATTGTGTTGTTATTTTATTTATGCCTTCAAAACTAAGTGTTTTGAGCAAGTTTTATAAAAATAATCATGAAAAATAAAAATAAAAATAATCGATAAGTTTTGATGTAATTTTTTTTCAATTTTTTTTTATTTATGTTGAATAATTTTTGGGTTTTGACAAAATTTGCCCGGAAATTGCTCGGATTTTTGATCGCCAATTTTGAAATCAAAGCCCGGATTTGTCCGGACCGGATATGTGCTGAAAGAAATCTGGCAACCTTAAGCTATACACTGCCCCGACTTTCATAACAGTCCCATATGCAAAAACAAGCAAGCGAAAAATCAGCTTTTTCTGTTTTGGAATATATTTTTAAACTATAACCATTACATTCAGCATAAACGAAAATCGTTTGATGGAATGTGTTCTAGGTTGTCATAATAAATCGTACGACCTGAAATTTTAGAAATTGGGCCATCGGTAACGTCGGGAGCACCATTTTATTCGTTATGGGACTGTTATGCGAGCATATTTGAGACCTTTTTCAAATCTACTCGCATAACAGTCCCATCCAGAATATGTTTTGCTAACCAAGCTACTTTCTTAAACTTAAATTTGATCATTTTTGAACTTCTAAATGCAGTTATCAGAAAAAGAAACACACTTTTGGAAAAATATCGTGAATTCTTCATTGTAAGTTGAATCTTTTTACGATTTTGATTGCATCGGTTAGTTTTTTGCTCAGGAAGACATTCCTTCCTTCTTACTGACCTGCCTTCGAGAACTAGTGTGCATAATTCGACATCAAGTGAGTTTAAATCTTTTTTAAATGATTCGAAGCAATAAATCAAAGACTATTTCGCCGAAAGAAGCATTGAAAAGAAACCAAATCCGTGATATTTCACATATGGGACTGTTATGCGGGTATATTTCATATGGGACAGCCACAAGTTGATATTTTTTTCAAAATTTCTAGAACTAAATCTCTTTTTTTATTGTTTTATATTGAAGCCTTATGTTCAAAATGACGAACTGTCAGGTTAGATGAAAAATGACGAAAATTCATATGGGACTGTTATGCGAGTAGGGGCAGTACACGCTGCTATAAAAATCGGCAAACAAATCAGTTGCCCCTTGATATTTTTTGACTTTCGTTATAAAAGCGTTACAGACGATGAGATACAGAATATCAAAGAATCTTGTTTACAGATTAAAAACTAGGTTACGAAGATCGTGTATTTCGGTTAAAAAAAAAATGGCTTATTCAGCATTGAATGAGCTAAGTTAATATCGAGCACATGACGAACTCTCACGAATAAAATTATAAAAATTGTACATTTTACCGTGATTATTCTAAGCTTCGTAGTTCGATTGCAGTTTTTTTTTATTCATATCAATATTCTGAAGTGGAAAGACAAGAACTCAAATTGAAGGCCAAAGGACATTAAATTCATTGCATGTTGTCATCATTTTCTTTATGAAATCTTACAATTGAAATTCGAATCTCCGTACTTTATTTACTACCACAGATTTAGGCAACAATCAGTTTCTGGTTAACGGCATGTCCTACCAGAGGAGCAACATGAACTGATCCTGGATTAGCAGCGACATACTTGGCCCCAACGACTGGAGAACCATGAGCAACATAGTTGTTGTATCCATGTCCATAACCATATCCGGCCCATGGAAGACCCCATGGGTTGACCTTAGCAACGTTGGCCTGAACGACAATTGGCTTTGCTCCATACCATCCGTTTCCGTTAACCCAAGTGTTGTCATAGACGGAGTTCAATGCTGGCCAGGATCCATGAACGGGAGAGTAAGGATACGACACCAGACCCTTTGTGTTCCAGTTGTTCCATTCATTCCATCCATTGTTCCATCCGTTGTTCCAGGAGTTCCATCCCAGGGAGCTAACTGGCCATGCGTTCTCAACGTATCCAGCTTGAGTGGCAACGGCCAAAATAGCAATTAGGAATGCGACGAATGCCTAGAAGAAAAAAAAATATTTTGAAACCCTGACGATTCATAGAAAATTGACGAAAATTACCTTCATTGTTATGGTTGGTTGAATTTGGGAACAACTGTTTGCCTGAAAGTGCTGACGACTTCGAATGTGCCAAACGACTCGAGTTATGCCTTTTTATATCCTGACACAATGTTAAGCAAAATTGATAAATAAACATGGATAGTTGGTTTCCAATCACTTCCTTTTTTAAAGGTTCATCGGTTGACTCCTTTCAATTTAACGAATTGCTTTCCTATAGATCAAAATATACTCAAAAGTTTTTTTTATTGCTTTCAGATTTATATAAATTTACACGATTTTATTTCAAATTAAACATTCTCAATTCACACCTTTCTCAGTAAACAATTGCTTTGCTGTTTAATAACTTTTAGCTATGAAGGTATATAGAGAGCAAAATAAAACTCGAATTAAATTTTCGATTTCTCAAATAACTGTTGAAACATTTTTGTAGGTCATTGTCGCCCTGTTATCTTTGGCCGTTGCCGCCCAAGCCGGATACGTTCAGCCAACCTGGCCTGGCCTGGCATGGAACTCATGGAATGGAGTGAATGCCTGGAACAACGAATGGAACAACTGGAACACCAAGGGTCTGGTTTCGTATCCTTACTCTTCCGTTCATGGATCCTGGCCAGCAGTGAACTCCGTCTATGATAATGCTTGGATCAACGGAAATGGATGGTATGGAGCAAAGCCAACCGTTGTTCAGGCCAATGTTGCCAAGGTCAACCCGTGGGGACTTCCATGGGACGGATATGGTTATGGACAAGGATACAACAACTATGTTGCTCACGGTGCTCCAGTCGTTGCTGCCAAGTATGTTGCTGCTAATCCAGGATCAGTTCATGTTGCTCCATTGGTAGGACATGCAGTGAATCAGAAACTGATTGTTGCCTAACGCGCTGAAAATGTTTAACTCAATAAAATATTTGAAATTGATCAATAACGAGTTATTTTTTCTCATCTAGAAATTTTTCGTTCATTGTTCACGCTGCTTACTTCAAGATGATTTACGTCAATGGAATCCATCTTAACCAAAGTTGTAATCGATCAGCTGAAATCGTATACCATTCACAACTGCTCACGTGCAGTTGATTGGATGCTGCTAGAAAATGAAATGCAGACAGCGCCATTCCAGGCATTCCTGTTCGATCACTCTTTATCATGGAATAATCTAGTCAAAAGTTCACATTGTTATCCCCGCTAGTTCGGAGATCCAACTAACTGAGCCATTTATGCTAATACTGGAGCTGGTGATTTAGTTATTCACTTTTCTGGTTCTCAGTTGGATTTGTTGCTGATGAAATTTTTGCCGGCATTTGAGCCATTCCGTGGAAATACGACTGCTGGTCGCTCAGCCTGGATCATGTTCTTTTTACTATTGGGATACTATATGACAATGTCTGGATTCATTAATTTGATCCGAAGCTACAGTGTAATTAATTCCAGGTCGCACTACCGATCCCAGAACTGTGGAACAGACATCTTCATAGAGCGTTGGAGTTTTTGCACGATTGTCTCTCTATATAAGTATCCGATTGATCATCAGCTGAAGTTTCAGTTCGACTTTGACTTCCGCGTTATCGATTGTCAAAGATGAAGGTGATCAGTTTTCAAGTGAATTGTAAATATTTAGACAATACAATTTTGTTCATTTTTGCAGTGTGTAACCATTTTGTCGAGCGTTGCCCTCCTCTTGACCTGTGGCGAGGGTGCCGTCATTCCTTGGGTCATACCAGGTGGAGTTCCAGTAGCTATTGCGGCCCCAGAAGGTTTAGCCATTCCAGGGGCAACCGTAGTCCAATCGAATCCTCCACCGGTTCCAGTTGCTGTCGTAATTCCTGCCCCTGCACCACCTCCAGCGATTACAGTAGATAACAGTTCTGGAACACCGGTGATTCTAGCTCCAGCTGCTCCACCAGTGGTTTTGCTCCCGGCTCCACCAGCTGTAGTGGCACCTGCTCCTCCAGCTCCAGTGGCCACTTCCGTTTCGGCTACACGTGGAGCTGTCCACGTGGCGCCACTTCCCGGCCATTCTGTTTCGCAGCAACAGCTCAATCTGGCTCCGGCTCCCGGCACCTAGGATCTAAACCTAGTCATCTGGACTTCATCGACACCATTCCTCAAGCCATATTTTATAACAGAAATTATGTGAAAAAACATCAGTATGAAAACCTCTACCACTACAAGCAAATGAACCAATTATGGATTCGACTTAAAACAGTGAGTTGAGATGTTTTTCGGATGACAACTTCCACTTTGATTTTCAGCAAAAAAAAAGCTAGGCTTTAAAGCGGCAGAGTGTGATTTTTCGGATTAAGAATAAGTTCATCAATGACAAGAAACGTGTTTTAAATGCAAATCAGGATTTTATTCGGAAGCAATTTTCATTAGTTTAGGCGACAATCAGCTTCTGGTTGACGGCATGTCCTACCAATGGGACAACATGAACTGATCCTGGATTGGCAGCAACATACTTGGCAGCAACGACTGGAGCACCATGAGCAACATAGTTGTTGTATCCATGGCCATAACCATATCCGGCCCATGGAAGTCCCCATGGGTTGACCTTGGCAATGTTGGCTTGAACGACAGTTGGCTTCGCTCCATACCATCCGTTTCCGTTGATCCAGGCATTGTCATAGACGGAGTTCACTGCTGGCCAGGATCCATGGACGGAAGAGTAAGGATATGAAACCAGACCCTTAGTGTTCCAGTTTTTCCATTCATTCCATCCATTGTTCCATCCGTTGTTCCAGGAGTTCCATCCCAGGGAGTTGACTGGCCATGCGTTCTGGACATAACCGGCTTGAGCAGCAACAGCTAGGCTGGCTACCAGAAAAGTGATGAATACCTATTTGAAAAACAAAATTAGCGTTATCAATTCAAACAAAATGTGCGGCAATACTAACCTTCATTCTTGTGGATGAATGAGCTAAGGAGCAACTGTTTGTCTCAAAGTACTGTTTACTGAGTTCTTTGGCAATCAACCTTTTTATATCCTCAAAAAACGATTCAAAAATGAATCGAACTTTTGATGTATTTTCAATAACTTTCACTTTTAAACACTGACTATGTACCTATCTACAGCAAAGAAGAGTAAATTATTGATTTTGAAGTATTGGTCCAAGTACGTTCTAATCGTAAACAATAAAAGTTAACGGTTCAGTGAATTGTCAATTCCAAAAAGTGATTCTGATCACCTTTCATTTGTATTTAAACTAAAAAACCAATGAGCAAGGATATAAATAGCCAAGAGGCGAGTAGCAAAACCATAACAATTCAGCAGTACTTCAGAGCAAACAGCTGTTCCTGAGTTCAACCAACCATAACACAATGAAGGTAAGTTTCGCTAACTTTATTGTAGGTCGAATTGGGTGACAGAATTTCATTCTTTCAAAACAGGCATTCGTCGCATTCCTCGTTGCTACTTTGGCCGTTGCCACTCAAGCCGGATATGTCGAGAACTCGTGGCCAGTTAGTTCTCTGGGATGGAACTCCTGGAACAACGGATGGAACAATGGATGGAATGAATGGAACAACTGGAACACCAAGGGTCTGGTTTCGTATCCTTATTCCTCAGTTCATGGATCCTGGCCAGCAGTGAATTCCGTCTATGACAATTCCTGGATCAACGGAAATGGATGGTATGGAGCTAAGCCAACCGTAGTTCAGGCCAATGTTGCCAAAGTCAACCCTTGGGGGCTTCCATGGGCCGAATATGGTTATGGACATGGATACAACAAATATGTTGCTCATGGTGCTCCAGTCGTTGCTGCCAAGTATGTTGCTGCCAATCCAGGATCAGTTCATGTTGCGCCATTGGTTGGACATGCCGTCAACCAGAAGGTGATTGTCGCATAAACTTATGAGAATTGGTTCCGAATAAAATCCTTAGTTTAAATTTAAACACGTTGCTTTTGATCGATGAAATTTTATTTAAGGGGGGGGGGGGGGGGGGTAGGGTCTAACGGGTAAAAGAAAACATAATTTTCACGATTTTTTTCTAGAGCTATCGTTCAAACAAATGTATTAAAATTTTTTGCATTATACAAGGCATTGTTAAAAGAACATTTAGTAATTTTTTCGTAGAAAAATATTGAAAAATGAGCCGGTGACGGAGCACTTTCGAGGATGCCTTTTAAAAAACACGATTTGCGGTGGACACTGTATCTCAGCACAGAATCATCTGAAGTCAAAAAATCAGAGCAAAATATTTTTAATAGATGTTTTTCTGGACCCCAACGTTTTTATTTAACTTAAAAATATTTTTATGAAATTTTTGTGGCTGTTTGAAATAAAAACTACGATTTTTCACGAAAAAATCCGCCATTTTTCACCTGTAAAATCTCCCCAAAGTAAAAAAATCAAAAAAGGAAAACGTTGGGGTCTGGTATTTTATATGTAGAAAATAGGTTCCAAATTTGAAAAGAATCGGATAAGTAGTTTTAAAATGACGATGTCCACGGACTTTAAAAATGTGCTTTCGAGAAAAACGCGTTTGAAGTTTCTGCTCTTGCTTTCTTGCAGTATTAGATAGGAGGAGATAAAGGCCTATAACTTCTACAATTTTGCTTCAATTGACTTGAAAATTTGACACAACATTCTTGAAATGTTTTACAATAAGAAAATAAAAAAATAAAAAAATCGATTTTTTGAAAGTGTTAGACCCTACCCCCCCCTTAATCCGAAAAACAAGTGCATATTTTGCTTAATTTTTTTTGCACTTTTTCATGAGTTGCAAATGCTATTGCCTCGAATGGTAGAATAACCCTTTTTAATCACGCTACTTGAAAACAACTTATTATATAGCGAATAAGCAAATCTGGCATGAATGATTTTCTTTTGATCTTCTGGATATTCAAATACTATCCACAAGCTTAAATGATCCTCAAAAATTTTAGAAATATATTGAAACTGTCATAATTGTCATTTTTGTCATTTTTGTCATTTTTGTCATTTTTGTCATTTTGTCTTTTTTGTCATTTTTGTCATTTTTGTCATTTTTGTCATTTTTGTCATTTTTGTCATTTTTGTCATTTTTGTCATTTTTGTCATTTTTGTCATTTCTGTCATTTTTGTCATTTTTGTCATTTTTGTCATTTTTGTCATTTTTGTCATTTTTGTCATTTTTGTCATTTTTGTCATTTTTGTCATTTTTGTCATTTTTGTCATTTTTGTCATTTTTGTCATTTTTGTCATTTTTGTCATTTTTGTCATTTTTGTCATTTTTGTCATTTTTGTCATTTTTGTCATTTTTGTCATTTTTGTCATTTTTGTCATTTTTGTCATTTTTGTCATTTTTGTCATTTTTGTCATTTTTGTCATTTTTGTCATTTTTGTCATTTTTGTCATTTTTGTCATTTTTGTCATTTTTGTCATTTTTGTCATTTTTGTCATTTTTGTCATTTTTGTCATTTTTGTCATTTTTGTCATTTTTGTCATTTTTGTCATTTTTGTCATTTTTGTCATTTTTGTCATTTTTGTCATTTTTGTCATTTTTGTCATTTTTGTCATTTTTGTCATTTTTGTCATTTTTGTCATTTTTGTCATTTTTGTCATTTTTGTCATTTTTGTCATTTTTGTCATTTTTGTCATTTTTGTCATTTTTGTCATTTTTGTCATTTTTGTCATTTTTGTCATTTTTGTCATTTTTGTCATTTTTGTCATTTTTGTCATTTTTGTCATTTTTGTCATTTTTGTCATTTTTGTCATTTTTGTCATTTTTGTCATTTTTGTCATTTTTGTCATTTTTGTCATTTTTGTCATTTTTGTCATTTTTGTCATTTTTGTCATTTTTGTCATTTTTGTCATTTTTGTCATTTTTGTCATTTTTGTCATTTTTTTTTCGTTTTTGTCATTTTTGTCATTTTTGTCATTTTTTTTTCATTTTTGTCCATATTGTGCCAATTTATAAAAACCAAATGTCAAAAAAATTTAATGGAATGACGTCCCATTGCTGTACCAATTTGAAATGTTATCTGAATTGCATCTTAAGTGGAGTTTGTAACCGTAAGGTTTAAAGTGTTGAATTTGGGAATGATTTTTTCAGGAGCAAGAAAGCTGGAACACGTATTTGAATTTAAGCAAAAGCTTTTTTAAAAAGGATCTCCAAACTACTACGAAAAGTTTACTATAATGTTCTACAAACGAACATAACTCCAGAAAAAATTAAAACGTCGTATTTGAGGAGAGAATTAATATTTTCAATTAAAAAAGAAGGGATTAAATAACAGCTTGGAGTATTTCATTAACACGTGGGATATATAGGGAATCATGACTCGATTCGAAGGTTACCATAATTAAAACACAAATAATTACCATTTGTTAATTTTTATTGCTATAAAACTGTCTACAATTTAGGCAACAATCAGCTTTTGGTTGACGGCGTGTCCAACTAGTGGAGCAACATGCACTGAACCTGGATTGGCAGCAACATACTTGGCAGCAACGACTGGAGCACCGTGAGCAACATATTTGTTGTATCCATGTCCATAACCATATCCGGCCCAAGGAAGTCCCCACGGATTGACCTTGGCAACATTGGCCTGAACAACGGTTGGCTTCGCTCCATACCATCCGTTTCCGTTGATCCAGGCGTTGTCATAGACGGAGCTCACTGCTGCTGGCCAGGATCCATGAACGGAAGAGTAAGGATACGACACCAGACCCTTGGTGTTCCAGTTGTTCCATTCATTCCATCCATTGTTCCAGGCATTCACTCCATTCCATGAGTTCCATGCCAGGTTGTTAACAGAGTTCCAGGTTGGCTGAACATATCCGGCTTGAGCAGCAACAGCCAAAGACAAGAGGGCGATGATGACCTAGAATAATTTGAATGTAATTATCTGATATAACGAAAATCTTTTTCTATTTTTTATTTGCTCCCTGTATACCTTCATAGCTAAAAGTTATGCAACAGCAGTGCAATTGTTTACTGAGAAAGATGTGAATGGAGAATGTTTTATTTGAACCAAAATCGTGTGAATTTATATCAATTTAAAAGCTATAAAAAAAATCTTTCGGGTATGATTTGATCTGGAAGAACGCAATTCGACAAGTTCAAAAGAGTCACCCGATGAACCTTCAAAACGAGGAAGTGATTGAAAACTGACTTTCCATTTTTGATTTTTTTTTGCTATTCATTGTATCAGGATATAAAAAGGCATAACCCGAGTTGTTTGGCACATTCGAAGTCGTCAGCACTTTCAGGCAAACAGTTGTTCCCAAATTCAATCAACCATAAAAATGAAGGTAATTTTCGTCAATTTTTTACGAACCCTCAGATTTTTAGAATAAGAATTTTTCTTCCAGGCATTCGCCGCATTCCTCGTTGCTACTTTGGCTGTTGCCACTCAAGCTGGATACGTTGAGAACTCGTGGCCAGTTAGCTCCCTGGGATGGAACTCCTGGAACAATGGATGAAACAATGGATGGAATGAATGGAACAACTGGAACAACAGAGGTCTGGTGTCTTATCCTTATTCCTCAGTTCATGGATCCTGGCCAGCAGTGAACTCGGTGTATGACAATGCCTGGGTTAACGGACATGGATGGTATGGAGCGAAGCCCACTGTCGCTCAGGCCAACGTTGCTAAGGTCAATCTATGGGGTCTTCCATGGTCTGGATATGGCTATGGACAAGGATACAACAACTATGTTTCTCGTGGTGCTCCAGTCGTTGCTGCCAAGTATGTTGCTGCCAATCCAGGATCAGTTCATGTTGCTCCACTTGTTGGACATACCGTCAACCAGAAGCTGATTGTTGCCTAGTTGTGAAGCATCCAATAAAGAACCATTGAAATGAAATAATTCTCATTTTCAATTCGTAGATATGACTTATGGTTCAGCAAGGAAAGAAAAAATAATTTAAATATTTTGTAGTTTGGTTTTTATCATTGAGTCAACATCATTCATGATTCCAATTGTTCATCATCATTCTTTCGTATCACGTTTGTCAACTGGAGAATTGGGCATCCGAACTCAGGTGTTGTAGTTCAAGCCATATTTCCTGTAAGGCGTTCCCCAAGGATTATCCCGAGCATAGTGTGCGTTACCATTGGGCTAACTCCATGCGTTTGCTCCATAAAGATAGTTTCTGTAGGCAGGCTCAATGACAGAGCTCACACCGGCAGCATTCCAACCATTCCAACCACTCCAGCCAAACGGACTATTGTTGTTGTAAAGACTTGGAAAACCATTGAAGACATTCGAGTTCCAGAGATCGTTGTTCCACCCATTGGTTCTATAATATCCTCCATATTGTGCATATGCTTCTGGGAGGGCCATTGAAATGATCACTAAAACTTAAACTGAATTAAATATTGAATTATGAATGAAGATCAACCGTGATCCCCAACTCACTTTCATTATGTTTTCATTATGTTTAGAGAATATATTCACTGTTGAAAGGTGAAATAATTTACCAACTGCCTAAGAAGACTTTGAGAGATCCTTAATTTTCAGCCAAAAAATGCAAAATTTTTGGAAGCCTAACTTATCAGTTTCCGTTTATCTGTAGTCTGATGAGGATATCAATCAAGATTCGATCTCTGAGACGAAAAACACTGATTCATTTCATTTTAACTGGAATTTTCAGCAACCATAAATCAGTTCACCATGGGAAAACCTTGATTGATTTCGTGCTAAGCGGATCATGAATCAAAACTGAGCTAAAGCTGATTGAACGAAGCATTTTTCAAAACATTAAAATACCACTGTGATCTTTTCGTCAATCACAGTTCCACAGCAGATCTTCTCAGCAAAACAATCTCATCAACAAGCAAGAATATGTGTGTTTTTCCAATAATGAAGGTAAGTTTATTAAATTATTACAAAAGTGCAATCCTTTCAAGTGCAATCATTAATATTCGTGTTCGAGGATCCACTGCGGTCGTTTTTAAATGCAGTTTTGAAGTTTCTGTTCGAAGAGCTGCTGTAAGGAATTCTACGCATAGAACTGCCACCTTGTACAGTACCCCAAGATCTGTTCCAAGAGCCACGCGAATCGTTTTCGAGTTTAAAGCGATTATCATTTTGGCGATATTGTTTCTGATGTAAATAACGACTTCTTGGAACTTGCCCTCGATAATTGCGGCCCCTGACTGAATAATCAGCACGCACTGGAGCAAGCATAGCAGTATCATTGGTGGAGTGCTTTAACTTAAAATATTCCTCGTTAAGTTTTATTGTTTCAATCTCCTTAACTTTATCGACAATTTCAGGAAACGTTCCTTTAAGTCGCATCATCTCGAGAGCCATTTTTCGTACAGCTTTGTTTCGAGCAGTACCCGCAATAGTACTGATGATTTCAGTATACTCCTTGTCATCCCCAAAGTTGCACATTCTTGCCAAGGACCCGACACGCATTACGAAATTCAAATCAGTTTCATCAGTCCCCTGTTCAATCAAAGCCAATTTACGCCTTTGCATCATGACATCCGAGTCGGAAGCGAAGTGAGCTTCCAGGCGATGCATTGCGTTCGAGAAAGGAAATCTTACGAAATCTGGAGTTGATGGTGTTGAACGAGTGCTTCTATATACTTCCAAAAGACGCTGCCCCGCCTTGACCTTGAACACCGTATATTGAGTTGCTTCGTCGGTTACGCCTGCCAGTCTGAGAGAATCCTCAAGAAGATCTCTCCACGCATTGAACACGTGTCTCTCTATATTAGGCCCGTCATCAGTTGGCTTGCATTCTGGCACTGTAATTGACGCGATTGAAATCTGGTTCATAGAAGAGTAAAATCGAGATTCCTCCAGAGTAGATGCCACGCCCCGGCGATGGGTACTTGATGGGCCTAACCCAGCGTTAAAATCGCTTTCTGGCGTTTCTGTTCGCACATGACGACCACTACTCTGTAAGGCTTTAATTAATTGTTTAGCCTCGTTCAGCTCCCTAACAAGTTCAGCAAATTTAGCTTTCTGCTCTGCCAACTCATCAGCCACGTTTTGGGTGTCAGGACATGGTCTAGCTAAGCTAGTTTGAAGTGACCTAATCGTCTCCCCTGCCTTTTCAAGTTCCGTGGCCAACTCGGCAGATTTCAATTTTTCAGCGCTCAGCTCATTACTCAATGTTTCTATTTCTTTATTTCTCAACACTTTCCTGAAAGACATTCATGTTCGTATATTAGTATTAATTGTCTGTAACATCGTTAAGCTCTGGATAGCAGAAGTTTTGTTTTTATTTATTTATTTATTTTTTTAATGAACTGACGAAGCATTAATCGAAAGTGAATTCAATTTAGAAGTAAAAAACGATGTTTAAAAGTGAACACCGTTCCAACCAAGACTTATAATTCACAACAAGCTTGTTCTTGAAATTAGTCAATGGTCAAGGTTTAATTTGAACCAATTCACATTGCCATGTAAGTTAAAGTAAAGTCAAAGTAGCATATTATGGTTGTTACAGGTCGAAGCCTTCTGCTTAATTTACTCTTTTCAACGACATTTTTCTTTTTTTTTAACTAGTATCAGATTGGAATGTTAAACATCATTTTTGAAAGCACACAACCTTTCACTCAGAATTACAACTCTGGAGTCCTCTCGCTCCATTTTCAAATAAGACGATTTATCCACTGACTGTGAGACTTTAAATGCTTTTGATATCTTTATTCCATTTCATTGTTTTGTCGATTATCGAAAGCATTAACGAACTGTGACCTCTCGCACAGATATACTAAGACGGAGTCCTCTCGCTCCTTATTAATAATCACTTAGTTTTCATTGTAATATCGGATATAATCATGCAACAAGCTGAGACCTCTCGCTCAGCCATACAAACAGCGGAGTCCTCTCGCTCCTTATCATGATTTACTTATATATTTTTTTCAAGCCAATGTATAGTTTTTCAATATGCTCAATATGATGTACAAATTGAAACGTCTTGTTCAAATCAAATCAATCTGTTGACTGTAAAAAGAGCTTTCTTAGTTTCACTTGAAATATTGAGACCTCTCGCTCATACTGGCAATGTAGAAGACCTCACGCTTCTTCTTTTTTTTTTTGAGTCCTCTCGCTCATTAAGATATATACGTTTGTTCAGCAGAATAATCAATTTAAGCTGAGAACGGCGTAGTGTATGGCCGTTGCAAAGAAATGCGTTACTAGGTACATCTGCGTTCATTTCTTCTTGGCTTTTTTGAAGGGCAATAGCTATAACCACAACCACCTTGATTATAAAACTTCGAAAACAAATTAATTTTTACTTTTTTTTTTTTTTTAAAGCTAAATGAATAGTTTTGCAATAAATAAATCGCCATTTTGGATTCATTGTATTAAATCGACACTTAAAATGTATGAGCAATGTTAACTTTACTCCATTGAATAATTTTGCAACAAATAATTCACCATTTGCTTTTCATTGAATTTGTTTTCCACTAAAGTTTATGAGTGATATTAGCTTTTATCCGCCTCTTTATTTCAGGGTGAAGTGAAATAAAATTATTAGAATATTTTTAAATGCTGATACCATTCCAAAAACATGAATTTAACTTTACAGCATCCGCCATTTTTGCAGAATTTGTCTAGCACCAAAGTATGTGAACCGAATTAACTGTTACTCGTTATTTCATCTCCAGCGTTAAATAAAATTATCGAGAGATATTGATGTTAAATTAACAATTATAAAAGCTCATTTTCTAAGCATCACTTTGATGAAATCAGCTTTTATGTATCCGCCATTTTCTTTTTAGGGTCAAATTGATAAATTGTTGCATCACTTACCGTGGAGGAGCGTTTTCTGCGCCATTATTGTCGTGACCACGCCTCGCTCGAACATCCATTTTGAGCACTCAACTATGTCAAAACACTTGACCTTATTGTTACTTCGGAACGTTTTAACCACTAAACAATAATTCCAAAAAAACACGTTGCTTTTCTTTAAACTGAACAACACGGTTACAAAAAGGACGTCCGTACGCCTCAACATTCGTTTTCAGAATGATCGTTAATTCTCTCACACACTCAAACCAGCTCTACCGGCAAACTTAACGTTCTATGTGCGCAACAAGGATGCAATCATTTTATCATATCCGTCGAACGTATACCCGTCTTTTTCTCACTTCATTCAGCCTGATATACCACAGTTTATTTTAATACACGATTATTTTTCTTTAGTTCCACACGGATAATACTATTTATTGAATATGCAATATTTCTACAAACTACTTTTTCTTTAAATCCATTAGACCCTACAATCGTTATTATTTCAATGGCACTGGCAGCTGTTTGTGCTCATCCTGGTGGAATTCCTGCTGCTCAGACGAAATCTTATAGTCCATCTTTGAATCCCTGGAATGAAAGAGTTTATGGTCCAAATGGTTCGTTTGGAAGATTCGGCTGGAACAATTTTGGCATGAATCCAGTGACAAACTTTCATTGTGGGCCAAATTCGTATGGACCATATGGAGTTAATCCGAACACAGCTCATGGAGCTTACGGAGCGTTTCAATACGGCATCAATTCGCCGAACTGGGGAAGTTTTGGAGCAAACAACGGATTACCATATGGGACGTTAAACGGACAATTCAATGGTCACAACGCTCGTGTAAACCCTTGGGCATTGAACGCTGGAAACTTCGAAAACAATCGTCAGTCATTCAAACACATCGCTGCCACTCCAGGATCCCTGCATATTGTGACATAAGTCAATAGTTAAAAGAATTTCATGCTTTTGATATCTTGTAAAAATGTTGATAAATAAACTGTTTCTGCTAAACATAAGTATGTTTGCATTGACTTTTTTGTTTACCGAAATTACTGACATTTCCAACAAATCATTCTTTAAACGGGCTTGTGATATAGCTCAGAAAGTGCGCCAGTTAACTTCTGAGTCGATGTCCTCAAGTTCGAGTATAAGAGTTAACATCGAACACAGTTGTAGTGGATAAGTTTTTCAATAACTGTCCGCCAAATGCATCGTTGATATAAAGTCGCCAATGCCATAAAGATGGTAAAACGGAACAAAAAAAAAAAACAATACTTGGGCATTAGGCATTGAAAGCAGACATTTTTACAAACAATTCTTACCATGACAAAAAAAAACTTTTTCAAAATCTAAATATTTTTATAGATCAATTGATTCAAGCAACAATCAGCTTCTGGTTGACGGCATGTCCAACAAGTGGAGCAACATGAACTGATCCTGGATTGGCAGCAACATACTTGGCAGCAACGACTGGAGCACCATGAGCAACATAGTTGTTGTATCCATGTCCATAACCATATCCAGCCCATGGAAGTCCCCATGGATTGACCTTGGCAACATTGGCCTGAACGACAGTGGGCTTCGCTCCATACCATCCGTTTCCGTTGACCCAAGCGTTGTCATAGACGGAGCTCACTGCTGGCCATGATCCATGAACTGAGGAATAAGGATAAGACACCAGACCCTTGGTATTCCAGTTGTTCCATTCATTCCATCCATTGTTCCATCCGTTGTTCCAGGAGTTCCATCCCAAGGAGTTGACCGCCCACGAGTTCTTGACATATCCGGCTTGGGCAGCAACGGCCAAAGAAGCAACAAGGAATGCGACGAATGCCTTGAAGAAAAATTTTAATTAATAAATCAAGAGATTTGAACCAATTCGATGAAAATTACCTTCATTGTTATGGTTGATTAAATTTGGGAATAACTGGTTGCTTTCAAGTGCTGACGACTTTGAATGTGCCTTGCCACTCGTGTGGTGCCTTTTTATATCCTGGCTCAGCTTTGAACAATGAACAATTGAAAACTGAAAAGTTCCTTTCCAATCGTTTCCTCTTTTTGAAGGTTCATCGTTTGACGGCTTAAACCTACTGACTTCAATTTCGCATCCTTTCATTAATTTTTTTAAGTGATAGATTGATATAAATTCCCATAGGTTTTTCCGAGTCTACACATTCTCGGTTCACATCTTAATCAACAAACAATTGCAATTCGGCTCAATAGTTTGAAATCATGAAGGTTTGTAAAGTGCTTAAAAAGCATTTTTGTTGTGATTCATCAAATATTGAATTAAACCTTTTCAGGCTATTATCACCTTGTTGTCCCTGGCCGTTGCTGCTCATTGCGGTTATGTTGAGCCAACCTGGGATTCCGTCAACAACCTGGGATGGAACTCTTGGAACGGGTTGAACTACGGAAACAACGCATGGAACAATGGCTGGAACAACTGGAACTCTAAGAGCTTGGTGTCTTATCCTTACTCTTCAGTTCATGGATCATGGCCAGCAGTGAGTTCCGTCTATGACAATGCCTGGATCAACGGAAACGGATGGTATGGTCCAAAGGCCACTGTTGTTCAAGCCAACGTTGCCAAAGTGAATCCATGGGGACTTCCATGGGCCGGATATGGTTATGGCCATGGATTCAACAACTATGTTGCTCATGGTGCTCCAGTCGTTGCTGCCAAGTATGTTGCTGCCAATCTAGGATCAGTTCATGTTGCTCCACTGGTAGGACACGCCGTCAACCAGAAGCTGATCGTTGCTTAAGTATTCGACAATATTATGTGAATAAATACTTACTTAACATTAGTTGAATTGTTTTCTCTGTGAATGTTAAAGTTTAATGGGTGGAATATTTTCGTTAAAATCAACATATTACCTACTATCTAAGTAATGAATACAGAAACATATTTTTTTCTGGAGTTTTGATAATTTTAGTACTCCTTGGTAGGTGTTATACCAAGTCCAGCTCATTTGTTAGGGGTCGCTTAACAACGCTATGAAAATTTGACATTCATTTGGTTTAGCTCAGACGCCAATTTTTCAATTTCTTCTCTTATTTTTATGTAAATGCTTTAATTTTTTTTTAATTAAACGTTATTTAAAATATTTCATTTTCAGACTGTGAGTTGCAGGGCTCGGAATCGTCGAAACGAAGGAATGAATTTAAAATTTCCTCCTATTCGTCTCACTTCAAAAAATTTCAATTTCGAGCAGATCACTTTCTTTACCCACTCATATTCACTGCTCGAGTGAAAGAAAGAAGTCCGAAAGTCACCAGAAGAGAATTTTAATGATGTTTTGATCCTGAACGCTTTCATTGTCTCAAATCATTGTCTTGCCTGCAATCAGCGTTACCATATATACAGATTTTTCTGTAATAATACATATTTTTTTAAATTTTTATACCATTTCGATGTTTAGCAAATCGAAAAATTTTCAAGATATTTTGCTTATACAGTGAGTTTATCGATAACAAGCTATTTCGAACATCCAATGTTCAAGCCACCTTCAATTGTCACACCGGCAAATTAAAAGAAATCCAGATCAAAGATTGGGACCGTAAAATACAGTGCTTATAAATACAAGCAAAGGTTGAAAACATTTTTGAACCCTGCATTCAAATCATACACCAAAATATACTATTGCTGTACACGAAATGTAAAGTTCAATGCCAGTTTAAAACAGGGGCGGTCCTAGAGTCGGCTCTTGGGGGGGTGATTTTCCAATTTTCAAAAATCAGTTAATATTAAGGAACGTTACTATCTGGTGAAAAAAACAATCATTTGAGTGAGCGAAAGGAGAAGGGATGGGGAGGGGGGTTTATCCCTTTATAAAACAACCAGCGAATAATAATAATAATAATAATAACCACTGCGAAAAAATGTTGATATTTTTCTTAGGTATACATATCTGGTATTTTATAATTGTCACTTTAAGAGCTCTTTAAAAAAATTCTAGTTATAAATGTAATTTTTTCAATGAATAATGCATACGTTGTTGAGAGATGAACATGTAGAAAAAAAATTCAAGTTATCTTCATTTTTTTCCTGAGCTTCTAAATATTAGGGCTCTGGTATTTTATAATTTATCGGAAGTATTTTACTTTTTACCGATAAGCTCGATAAACAAATTAACAAACAGAACTAACGGGCATTGAATTCTTCATTGGGGTATTTTACTGAATCGTGATTTGGAAATTTAGTATTATAATTTGCAAATTTGGAAACGCAATATATAAAATCAACACTTTAAATATAAATAAGTAGAAAAAACCAATTATCAAAATCAATTTCTAAATTCTGGAACCGAATTTTATTTGATTTGCTCTTGAATTTAAAGTTTTAATTCAAAATTTTCAATCTAAATTGTATTACAATAAATAAATTACAAAGGAAAGTGATTAATCTTTGTTCACTTTCACATAATTACCAATTTTTTAAATAATTTTGAATTATTAAAAAAATATGAAATGAAGGGTTAGTTTTGAATGTTAATATTCTTCTTTAGTGAACAGTCTCAATCATTTGCAATTGAAATAGCCAAGCTTTCAGATTAAGAATATCAAACCTTAAGCTATATTTGAAAGCAGTATCGGTGACATAATTGCTGTAGATCTAGAAATCCAGGAGTGTTGGTTAAAAATCACTAAAAGATCTTCTGACTTTTTTGCATGATAGAATGCCTTGTTGCCAGGGCCGGATTAAGCCATCGGGGGGCCCGGGGCAATTTTTCTCGGGGGGCCCCTATGATTCGTTTTTTTTTCAAATGCTATCCCAGAGAATACAAAACATTTTAAACGTGTAAAAGAACTGGAGATGTGTGTTCAATATATTCTCTTCAAATAACCATGTTTTCGTTGTAGAAATTTGCTTCTGGTATCTTCAAATAAAAATTCTTCATTTATCAAGTGCAAACATTGCGGAAGAGTTTAGAAATTTCTCAAAAATAAAAGTCGATTGGAGCTTCCAAATAAAAAAATTTATTTTCAATTTTTTTAATACTCTTATCACCAACTAAAATTCTCTGATTTAGAATAATGACCGAATAGATATTTTAAATGTTTTTCATTTCATCATTGACCGTCGAGGAATTTTCACCTTATGACAAATGGAAAGTATTATGAAGATTTGAAACATAGAACACAAAATTTAAAAAAAAAATACAGAAAATAATTAAATTCAAATTTTATAGAAATACAGATGTAAGAGTTGAAGAATTCAAAACCTCAAATTCGGTTATTTTCACAACCACAATTCAGTGCCCCATATCTAAATCATAAGTTCAAATCAAGTTTTGAGAAACGAAATATTAATTTAATATAAAAAATGAAGATTTAAAGTTACAATCACAGCAGAAATTGCACCAAATGTAATACATATTTCAATTTTATATCTTTGAAACACAAAAAGCGTTTTCATGAGATGTTTATGAATATGATTCTCATCAGATAAAAAAAAAGTTATCAAATTGTTTTTCAAAATGTGACTAAAGTTTCATTCGATGTCCCCAAAGCCAAAAGGGTAGAAGTGAAAAAAAACAGAATAGATATTAAATGTTTAAAATACAGAATCAGTTATCATTGCAAAAAATCAGATAAGAAATCCAAATGGGTTTAGTACCTTAAACAAAGATTGTAAGTTCTCAAAATTCAGAAAAACTATATAACTGAACTTCAATAACTGAAGAAACAACACAAGACTTGAAAATCTCAATGCATTGAATCTGGATAAATTGGAAAAAACAAAGAAATATTCATGTTAAGAGAATCACTCAATGATATTAGCAACTCAACTATGAGATCGTTTTAATGATAATTTTAGAATGATCTGGAACTGGAATGGAAATTCAATAAAGAAACTCAGTACTGTCGATTGGTTCAATTTACGTAACTACAGTTTTTTTTTCAAAGATTTTGTTTTCAAAAATAGAGAGGAAAAAAGAATTTATCAACCAACGGTTATTTCAATAAAAATGATTGATAAGTGAATAGTTTTAATAATACCCGGTATTAACCCGGATATTGCCTGGGTAAAAATCTGAGATGTTTTTCATGAAGCTTCTCTGTACTCTCTTAGCACTGTTAGCCAGTTTTGACGAAATTAGCTGCTATTTTAGAGCAGTAACCATTACTTGGAACGTTAACGTAAAAATAAACATTATAATTGTGCAAGACGTTTGTATGGAATGAAAATGAGGAGATCCTGACCAAATATCCTGACTGACATGTTTCTGACAAAAAATGAAAAATTTGAGGTATTTTTCCTCATATTTTTTTTCGAATTCGGTTTACATTTTTTTCCCAGATTTTGAAAATTTTGAATTTTAATACCAAGATTTTGATGTTCTCAGCCCAAAAAATGCGGGAGAAATTCTTCATTGTTTACCCTAAGGGCCCCCTTAATTTATGTGAGAGGAAAACTATTCTAGATATTAATTCACGGGGTCCCCTTTAGTTGTTATATTTCAAGTTTTGATTCCGATTTTCTAGTTTTGATAACTTTTCATTTATTTGTAGAAATTTAGGTAGTATGATTTAAGTCATGTTTAAACTTTTTTCCCCTCGGGGGGCCCCCTTGAGCCGGGGGGCCCGGGGCAATTGCCTCTTTTGCCCCCCCTTTAATCCGACCTTGCTTGTTGCCGAAAAAATAGTGAAATGGTATGGGGAAAATTTTAATTCACAAGGGAAAAATTAAAAACGTGGCAAACTAATTTTGGAAGCTTTTTGCGTCTCTAACTCGGTTTTTGTCTGTTTTTCCCCTTCTTATTTTCTGGCATTGAGTAATTTTAAAATTTAGCAGTTCAGAGTGAAATCGATCAATGATAATTGATGAAGTAACTAACCTGAGCAACAAAAAATCTTTCACTTATCCTTTATTCATTCAACGATGCAGGCCAGAAAGAAGAATGCTAAAAAGTAACAAATTTCCGGAAAAAAACAATAAAGATTTCGTCTAAATAATCTTTGTATTTTTCAAAATGGGGAAAGATACTTAATTCTATAATTTTTCTCAGGGTAAATTACTCACAGTCTTTATGAAAATTGATCATTTAGTTAATATCTTTTTTTTTTTATATTTTACACTTTTGCTAAAAAGAGCACAAATTTCTCCAATGAGCCTTGTAATTTCAAAATTTATACCGGAAAAAAGAGCTGATAAAATGATAAAAAATTTGCATTTAGAGCTTCTAAATAAGTTGAAATCAGTTTTCAAATTCTTTGCACTTCGGGAAATGTGAATTTTGTTTTCTTGTGTTATAGTTTTGAATGCAGATTTTGGGTTCTAGAGATGAATTTGAATCTCTATATCCAACACCAATTCCTGAAACAGCTGATATTTGTTCCTTTTTGGCACTAAAAACTCATAGGAAACGCAAAAGTAATTTTACAACAAAATAATCTATTGAAATTTAAACTCTTACTATGAATATTTTATATTCGATTTCGGTTTGGCAGTACTTATATTTTTTTCACAGTCATCCATAATATGAATATTTGATGTGATACATTTTAAACAGAATTAAAAAAAGAACAGATCTAAAATTTAAATTTTTGTTTTTGAATTTCATAATATAGGTTATTAATTTTAAGTTTATAATTCATATTTGAATGGTGGATTAATTGAAGGTGAAAAATTCTCGCAAAAGAGAATCTTTACTGTGATTCAGAAGCTGATTTTTTATTTTGCAATTGAAGGCAATAAATGTATGATGAAAGTAGAACAAATATTTCAAGTTTTTCAGTGTTATAACCATTTTCACCCCCCTATATGACTTTTCCAAATTTTTCATTTCATTAAAATTCAAAACAAAATCAAGAATTCAGAAGCTCTGAATTTGAAGCAAATACTAAAATTTGTTGCGATTTGCTCGTGTTAATTGAGGCATATGAGGGAAGTTAGTGACAATTTAAAAATAAGTTGTCTCTACATTTTATTAATAGCAAATTCCAAATCAACACTCAACAACACACTTTTGTTGAGTAACTTATCAACAAAAGTTATTTGGTATAATTCAGTCCAGGGAATCCTAAGTTAAAGCTGTTTGAGTTTGATGGATCGACTTTTTTCAATATTTAGCCTTTTAAAGTGATAAATTAACTTTTTTGTTGAATAAACACCCCCACGGAGTGGAAAATTTTTAAAATTGTAAAGCACATCTACTAAGAAAAGTTTCAACTTTTTAAAGAAATTCGAGCTTTTACGGATATTTTGTAACGGATTTTTGCCGCTTGGGGGGGGGGGGGGGTGATCACCCCGATCACCCCCCCCCCCATAGGACCGCGCATGGTTTAATATCATTGAATTACTTCTGCATCTTTGAACATTTATCTCAAAGTATACTGCATATATAACTGAGAAAAGAGACTACTCGAATTCACTGTTAAATCCAGGAAGGATAAGGCTTGATACATTCAACGAAATACATCGACTCAAAACTTTGCTTGACCTTAAATCGTGCGGTGCACATCATGTTTCGGCAAAGTATTGTAATCGCATTTTCTTCGTACAAAATTAATTCAAAAAGCGGTTCGCGTGTAGCAAAATGGCAAAATTTACACAGATTTGACAGTCTGCAGTCAATTATGTGCGCTACAGATTATAAGAAGGTCACCGTAATGCAGCGTTAGTATCCAGAATAAAAAATTTAGATACAGATTTCTATACAGATTTTTGAGATTTTATACAGATTAAAAAGATGTTTTGCCTCGAAAATATAGATTTAAATGTGGCAATGTTGGTGTTATTCTTGGGTGCCAGCAAATTGTTGGAGTGTATTGTTGATTCCCAGCCAGCAGGCTTTTATATGTAAGGCGGGCCATAGACTACACAAATGGCCTGTACAAATTCGATTATTCCACGACGATTGTTTGATCTATGCTCGCCCACACACGATACAAACATATTTCACGCGAAAACAAACGGTTGCTGGCAAAAACAGCAACAGCAACAAAAAAAAACCATCTCCACCCCGGCTGGGAGGATGGTTTGTACAATATATTTCGATCCCTACCGATTTTACTCCAACCGTTTGGGCGCTCATTCAAGCAGTGCCATACACTATGCAAATCGTGTTTACAGCGACAAAATTTCATCGAATTTCATCGCATTTGTACAAATGTTGTGTAGTCTGTGGCCCGCTTTAAGCAATGAAACTCTCATTGAAAGGGATTTGCTCAAATTTGGTTTCGAAATTAAAATTACGATTGCTATCTTCGAACGAAAGAAACCGAGGTGAAGTTCCGAAAGTGAAGAGAATCTGAAAGTTAAGTTTATTCGAATGAAGCGTTTTGTACTTATTGACGATTGCCGGAAGTGAAATTTGCCATGGTCTGCCCGAGACTGCCGGCTACCGGACCCAGTGATATGAAATGTTCATTTGGAACGCGTAGAAAGCACGTTATTGCTAGCACATTATAGTGTGTAAAAGTGTGCGCTGGAACGGACGGAAATTTATCAGATGTGCAGTAGAATTCACCAACTGTGCAAGAAATTCACACAGTGAGAAAATAAATTCACGAAGTGTGCAGAAAAATTCAACAGGTGTGGGTTCCATCTTTGATTTTCCATTGACATCGGATCCGATAAACACTTCTTACCGCTGGCCGGACCACATCGGGCCAGGAGCGGCTAAAACAGCGTCTGTCTCGCACCGAGCGGATGAATTTATTAACTGCGGCTCCAAGTCCAAGATGGCAGTCCCATCACGGGATAGGTTTCTTAGGATAACAACCTACTGTTCCCGATTTATTTAAATGTTACGGACACGAATTCGCACTTGGAACTAGCCGAAGAGGAAGAAAGAGCCACCGCCAATTGGGATTTCCGATTACTTTGTTACATTTCCCGCCGCCTTAGTGGTGCAAGGACTAATACAAGAATGCCGCTTAAAGATCAAGCAGGATGAAGACCAATCGAACAGATCAGCTCAAACGATGGACTGAGCACTTAAAACAACTCTTTTTTTTTCATGAATAGCGATTGTCAACAGAACCGGCAGCTCGAAGCGCCAACAGCAAGTCAAACGGAAGCGCGCTCACTGGCTGAAATAAAAGCTGCAATAAAAGACATGAAAACCAATAAAGCTTCTGGGGTCGATTGAATCCCAGCTAAAATCTGAAGATCTTTCACTTTGGGTTGCCATCTGAAGATGCCTTCGCAATGCTTCCTAAATTTTCTACGGGATTATCGATTATACACCATAAATTCCCAGTTCGTGAGTAGCCTCCGGATAAAGATAAAGAACACGTTGTGAGTTCATTGCTTAGATAGTTGATAATAGGTATGTTGATTTTAACGAAAATATTTCACCCATTAAACTTTAACATTCACAGAGAAAACAATTCAACTAATGTTAAGTAAGGATTTATTCACATAATACTGACGAATACTTAAGCAACGATCAGCTTCTGGTTGAGTGTGTCCTACCAGTGGAGCAACATGAACTGATCCTGGATTGGCAGCAACATACTTGGCAGCAACGACTGGAGCACCATGAACAACATAGTTGTTGTATCCTTGTCCGTAACCATATCCGGCCCATGGAAGTCCCCATGGATTGACCTTGGCTACATTGGCCTGAACAACGGTTGGCTTTGCTCCATACCACCCGTTTCCGTTAACCCAAGCGTTGTCATAGACGGAGTTCACTGCTGGCCATGATCCATGAACTGAAGAGTAAGGATAAGACACCAAGCTCTTAGAGTTCCAGTTGTTCCAGCCATTGTTCCATGCGTTGTTTCCGTAGTTCAACCCGTTCCAAGAGTTCCATCCCAGGTTGTTGACGGAATCCCAGGTTGGCTCAACATAACCGCAATGAGCAGCAACGGCCAGGGACAACAAGGTGATAATAGCCTGAAAAGGTTTAATTCAATATTTGATGAAACACAACAAAAATGCTTTTTAAGCACTTTACAAACCTTCATGATTTCAAACTATCGAGCCGAATTGCAATTGTTTGTTGATTAAGATGTGAACCGAGAATGTGTAGACTCGGAAAAACCTATGTGAATTTATATCAATCTATCACTTAAAAAAATGAATGAAAGAATGCGAAATAGAAGTCAGTAGGTTTAAGGCGTCAACCGATGAACCTTCAAAAGGAGGAAGCGATTGGAAAGAAACTTTTAAGTTTTCAATTCATTGTTCAAAGCTGAGCCAGGATATAAAAAGGCACCACACGAGTGGTAAGGCACATTCAAAGTCGTCAGCACTTGAAAGCAACCAGTTGTTCCTTGATTCAATCAACCATAACAATGAAGGTAATTTTCATCGAATTGGTTCAAAACTGCTGATTTATTAATTAAAATTTTTCTTCAAGGCATTCGTCGCATTTCTAGTTGCTTCTTTGGCCGTTGCTGCTCAAACCGGATATGTCGAGAACTCGTGGCCAGTCAACTCCCTGGGATGGAACTCCTGGAACAACGGATGGAACAATGGATGGAATGAATGGAACAACTGGAACACCAAGGGTCTGGTTTCTTATCCTTATTCCTCAGTTCATGGATCCTGGCCAGTAGTGAACTCCGTCTATGACAACGCTTGGGTTAACGGAAACGGATGGTATGGAGCTAAGCCAATCGTAGTTCAGGCCAACGTTGCCAAGTTTAATTCATGGGGACTTCCATGGGCCGGATATGGTTATGGACAACGATACAACAACTATGTTGCTCATGGAGCTCCAGTCGTTGCTGCTAAGTATGTTGCTGCCAATCCAGGATCAGTTCATATTGCTCCACTTGTTGGACATGCCGTCAACCAGAAGCTGATTGTTGCTTGAATCAATTGATGAATAAAGAGTATTTTAATGTAAAAAAGTTTTTTTTGTTATGGTGCGAAATGTGTGGAAGAATGTCTGCTTTGTATGCCTTTCGCCCAAGTATTGTTATTGTTTTTGTTCCATTTTACCATCTTTATGGCATTGGCGACTTTATATCAACGATGCATTTGGCGGACAGTTATTGAAAAACTTATCCACTACAACTGTGTTCGATGTTAACTCTTATGCTCGAACTCGCGGACATCGACTCAAAAGCCAACTGACGCACTTTCTGAGCTATATCACAAGCCCGTTTAAAGAATGATTTGTTGGAACCAGTGCTGCAAATTTTCTGAAAGCACGAATGATATTGACTGTGATTTTCTATCAGTGTAAAAAGCTTGAACTGAAATGAACGGAATAGAAAAGTCAACGAATATAAAAGCTTCTGATCGGCTCGGTCATCTTCGTGCCTACGGCAAGCTTTGCGAGTATGTCTATCAGTCAGTAGGAAGCTTACTCGTAAACCCGAACTAACTTGTTTCACTCGACTGCTACGAAAGCGTCTTTCGCTTAGGCGTTTCTGTCACTCACTGCATACGATCAGTGAATGTAGCTTTAGCATTCAATCAGTGTCAGCGAAAGTTGCTGATAATTTCAGTAGGCATTTGTTTTTGCCATTTTCAAAAATTGTAAAATGGGATTCGAAAAGAAAACACGATTGGAAATTCGCTAAGACTATACGATTATTCAGAAGGGACGGGAAAAGAGATGAATATAAATTTCTTGATGACGACATGGCGAATATCTGACAAATATGACAAAAATATGACAATTGTGGTCAAAAAATGACAAAATTTTGACAAAATGTAATAAATATGGTGAAAAATTACAAAATTATGACTGTTTTTAGTATGACCAAAATCTGACAAATATGACAAAAGTATGGCCTAAATATGACAATAAAATTAACTATAAAATAACTAAAAATAACAAAAACATGACAAAAATCTGACAGATGAGATAAAAATTTGGCAAATGTGATAAAAATATGACAAAAAATATGAAAAATTTTACAAAAATAAAGCGAAATTTTTACAATACAATAACAAAACATGACAAAAAAAATTACAAAATTATGACTAAAATCTGACAAATATGACAAATTTATGTCAAAATTAAGACAGAAATATGACTTCGATTTAACAATAAAATGACAAAAATTCGACAAACCTTAGCCAAAAATATAACAGATATGTTAAAAATAAGACAAAATGATGACATAAATCTGATAAATATGATAAAATCATTACAAAAAAATAACAATAAAATGAAAAAAACTTGGCAAACTTATGACAAATTTGGTAAAAAATGACAACAATCTGAAAGATTTGACATTTGTCATATTTTCATCACTGTATCATAATTTTATATAGTTTGACGACATTTTTGTCCCTTCAATTTAATTTTTAATTTATTTATTGTTATGTATTCGTCATATTTTTACCACGCTTGTCTTATTTTTGAGTTTTTTTGCCAATATTTCGTCATATTTTTGTTACATTTGTCACACTTTTGTCAGTTGTTATATTTTTCCAAAATTTTGTCATTTTTGTTAAAAAAAATTGTCATATTTTTATCACATTTGTCATATTTTCGACAGAGTTGCGTTGGTTTTTTCTATTATATTGTAAAATTTAAGTCATATTTGTCAGATTTTTGTACTTTTTTTTGTCATAATTTTGTCATACTTTACCACATTTGTCGTGTTTTGTAATTTTATTGCTAAATTTTTGTCATATTTGTGTCTTAATTTTTTTACATGTTGTCGTAATTTTGTCCAGCACATTCGTCCCACACGCTCCCTCGCCAGCGTTCTTCTCGCCAATCCGAACACCTATTTCTCAACCTTCCCACCTCTACACACAATCACGTTTTTTCCTTATCAAAATCCTTAAAAAATAGGAATCTCAGCAGTAATAATTCAATTTCCGCAAGTCTAGTGCATCGAACAAGCTTTGTCACCATTCAACTAAACTTAATGATAATCGAATCGAGCTTTTTTCACTTTCAGCAATGTTTGCTTGATACTGAAAATGAAGATTGGATAATCTCATGAACCTGCAAAGAGCCTGAATGTATACTGAGCTCCGATGTTGTCGATTCGTGAATGAGTATGCAGAGTGCTTTCGGGATTGAGCTTTCTGTTCATTATCTGATGAATGCGGATGGAAATGAACTGAGCGTACACTGCAGTAAATTCAATTGAAAATTGAAAGCTGAAAATGATTATTTGCAGCACTGGTTGGAACTGTCAGCAATTCGGTAAACAAAAAAGTCAATGCAAACATACATATGGTTAGCAAAAACAGTTTATTTATCAACATTTTTACAAAATAATAAAGGCATATATTTTTAGCATTAGATTTATGTCACAATATGCAGAGATCCTGGAGTGGCCGCGATGTGCTTGAATGACTGACGATTGTTACCGAAATTTCCAGCGTTCAATGTCCAAGGATTTACACGAGCGTTGAGACCATTGAATTGTCCATTAAACGTCCCATATGGTAATCCGTTGTTTGCTCCAAAACCTCCCCAGTTCGGCGAATTGATGCCATAAGGAAACGCTCTGAAAGCTCCATGAGCTGTGTTCGGATTAACTCCATTTGGTCCATACGGATGTGGCCCACAATGAAGGTTTGTCACTGGATTCTGGCCAAAATTGTTCCAGCCGAACCTTCCGAACGAACCATTCGGACCAAAAGCTCTTGCATTCCAGGGATTCAAAGTTGAAATATGAGAGTTCGTCTGAGCAGCTGGAATTCCACCAGGATGAGCACTAACAGCTGCCAGTGCCATCGAAATCAGAACGATGAACTGCAATAATTTATTTAACATGAAAAGGATTGCACTTTTGTAATAATTTAATAAACTTACCTTCATTATTGAAAAAACACACAGATTCTTGTTGATTGATGAGATTGTTCTGCTGAGAAGATCTGCTGTGAAACTGTGATTGACGAAGAGAGCACAGTGGTTTTTAAACGATTCGAAAAAGGCTTGGTTCATTTAGCTTTGAAACAGTTTGTAGATGATCTCCTTTGCGTGAAATCAATCAAGGTTTTCCCATGGCGAACTGATATTTGATTATTGAAAATTTCAGTTGAAATGAATTCAATCAGCGTGGCTGGTATCTAAGATCAAATTTGGATTGATATCTTCATCAGACTACAGATAAATGAAAACTTATTAGTTAGGCTACTAAAGTTTTGTTAAAATATCAATTTCACTTTTTCTTTGCTAAAAATAAAAGTTCTTTTAAAGTCTTCTGTAACTGCTGATAAACCAATTCTTATTTTAACAGTGAAACGACTGATATTTAATAAAATTTCAATATTGAATTCTGTTTAAGTTAAATTGATCTTCTCAATGGCTCGCGCAGTAGCGCATTCGAAATACCGTCAAACGGGGCATCATGCAACAGCGGGGTTCGATGCAACATTTATATAACACTACATTAAATCAATTTTTAATTTAATGTATTGTTATAAAGTTATCTTTTAATGATCACAAAATGATGATGACATAATTTCTCACATTTTAAGCTAGTTTTATTAAGTTTTTCATTTTTATTTAAAATTTGAAAAATCGAGCAATAAACGTACAAATTTGAACATTTTTTGATGCCGAAAAAAGCTTTACCCAGTATGACAGATTGGCTTGATAATATAACCTACAAACTTTTTACTGGTTTCCTCATGTTATACCAATATTGTTGGTGTGAAAATATTTTTCGAACAATCATCCAATTTTTATAAATAAATATTTTTAAAATTCCGTTAGGTGTCTGGGGTTAAATGCAACAAAACGCAAATCAAAGAAATACCTTGTAAATCTTGTTTCTATGTGTTGGGATATGAATGTTTTGCATCACGCGTTTGTAAACATTGAAATTTCATTCATCCAAACATTTATTTTAATGATTTCAGCATTTAGAATTTTTCGTGGTATTATTTAACCCCTAAATGTATGCAGCATCTTCATTTTCAGAAAAAATGTGAAAATTAGTTATTACAGACCCAAAAACTATTGGAATTGGTGTTGTCATGCGTAATGATCTTTAAGGCATCGCTAATATATTAAAAACTATAAATTTTTGTACGTGTTCATAAGATTTTTCATTAAAAACAAAGTTTGTTGCAAGTTACCCCATTTTCTAAGGAGGGTGAAAATCGCATGTTTTTAGAAAATTAAAAATAACTGAAGAAACCTATAATTTTTCTAACTACGTTAATTTGATACCCCAGCATCCTTAAAACTTTTGATGCATAAGGGCATTAATTGTGAACATAAGTTTTTTAGAAGCCATTGAAGTTGAAAATTGTTGCATGTTGCCCCAGTTGGCGGTATGAAAGATTTTCATACCTCATTTTCCTCATTTCTGGCCCAGTACCAATAATGAGTGGAACCTCGAGACTTTACACTATTGGCCCTGCAAGGAGCTCTCGAGTCGTTACAGTGCCAATAGTCTCTTCGGCTGGAGTTGATGGATCGGTTGGAATGGTGCCGGTGTGAGCTTTGTCATTGAGTCTGCCTACGGAAACTATCCTTATGGAGCAAACGCATGGAATTGGCCCAATGGTAACGCACACTATGCTCGGGCTTATACTCGGGGAACGCCTTATGGAAGCTATGGCATCAACCTTTAACTTTTAACAACAATGCAAAATAATTCTTGTCAAACAATACGATACGTAAAATTGATTCAGTTGAGTAATTGGAACTGTTGATCACGAGTGTCCTCATTGATATTGCGATTGTTCTCTCTAGTATCGTGAAAATCTAACTACAAAATAATGAAAATATTTTGCTTTCCTTGCTGAACCTTGTGTCCTCCGAATTGAAAGTGAGAATGATTTTGTGTTAATGGATTTTTTATTTAATATTTCATATTTAGGCAACGATCAGCTTCTGGTTGACGGCATGTCCAACAAGAGAAGCAACATGAACTGATCCTAGATTGGCAGCAACATACTTGGCAGCAACGACTGGACCACCGTGAGCAGCATAGCTGTTGTAGCCATGTCCATAACCATATCCGGCCCATGGAAGATCCCATGGATTCACCTTGGCAACGTTGGCCTGAACGACAGTTGGCTTTGCTCCATACCATCCGTTTCCGTTAACCCAGGCATTGTCATACACGGAGTTCACTGCTGGCCAGGATCCATGAACGGAAGAGTAAGGATACGAAACCAGACCCTTGGTGTTCCAGTTGTTCCATTCATTCCATCCATTGTTCCATCCGTTATTCCAGGAGTTCCATCCCAAGGAGTTGATTGGCCACGAGTTCTTGACATATCCGGCTTGAGCGGCAACGGCCATGCTGGCTACCAAGAATGCGACGAATACCTTTTTTTGAAAAGAACAATTATCATTTAAATGTTGTATCGTTTAATATTTCTATACCAAAATTGTCACCAACCTTCATAGTGTTATGCTGGGTTGAGCTAAAGAGCGACTGTTTCTTGAAATGAGCACTAGAAGTATGATGTTTACTGCTCAATTTTTCACTATTTATATACATACTTGGGCATCGCTTGAATAATAAAAGTAAGAAAGCAAATCGTTTCCTATTATTTTCTTTTTTTGGGAGGTATGATTCATAATGACCAATGCCGATGTGATTGTCATAGTTTCAAAAATAGTTTAATTTATAAAAAAAAATCTATAAAACGAACGTTTATTTTACGGGTTGAAAACACACAATTATTTTTAACAATTCATGTAATTGTTTTTTATTTGATTTTTCTTTTGAGAGACTTACGTTCACACAGTTTAAATGAAAAAGTAATTGTAAACACCTTCCATTTTCGATTTTCTGCAGAATCGATCGCTTGGAATATAAAAGGTCACACAGCGAGCAGCAAAAATCATACTCAGTCTGCAGCACTTTGAAGCAAACAGTTGATCCCAAACTCAACCATCCATAACACAATGAAGGTAAGTTTTTCGAAAATTATTTCCCCAAGACGAACTGATTGACCAAATTGCGTCTTTCCAAAACAGGCATTCGTCGCATTCCTGGTAGCTACATTGACCGTTACTACTCAAGCCGGATACGTGGAGAACTCGTGGCCGATCAACTCCCTGGGATGGAACTCCTGGAACAACGGATGGAACAACGGATGGAATGAATGGAACAACTGGAACACCAAGGGTCTGGTGTCTTATCCTCATTCTTCCGTTCATGGATCCTGGCCAGCAGTGAACTCTGTCTATGACAACGCTTGGGTTAACGGAAACGGATGGTATGGAGCGAAGCCAACTGTCTTTCAGGCCAACTTAGCCAAGGTCAACCCGTGGGGTCTTCCATGGGCCGGATATGGTTATGGACATGGCTACAACAGCTATGCTGCTCACGGTGGTCCAGTCGTTGCTGCCAAGTATGTTGCTGCCAATCCAGGATCAGTCCATGTTGCCCCATTGGTTGGGCATGCCGTCAATCAGAAGCTGATCGTTGCCTAAATATTTTGAATTTAATAAATATATTTCAATTCAAACTGGTAGTCTACTGATTTTAAGTCATTTTTGTAGTATGTTTTGGATGACAGAAATCACGATTTCTGATAATGGAGCCTTATAAATATTGAATAATGTATTAAAACATATTGATGAAATTTTTATAAGAAATTTATCAAATATTTTTGAGGTGAGAACAAACGTTTAAGGTTTATTTGAAATATATTTTATTTCTCTTCCCAAAAGAATTCATTTTAGATCAGATCAGTGTTTGTTTTAAAAATTCACTAACGTTTTCTTTTGACAGAATAGAAATGTGAAATATTAAGTAGAAATTGAATAAAGAATGAAACTTTAATTGAAATGAAGAAACCTTAAAATTTTACAATTGAAAATCAAAAAGCTTTTACCGAATCCTCGACTAAAGATTTTTTTTAATGATCATAGTTGAAGCCTTAGTGTTGTTTTGTTGTGTAAGTACTTAAATGTTTATTACTTTTTGAATTTAGGTACAATTTTAATAAGTTAGGTTCACGTTGGAGACAACTAAATATACATTTTAACAATGCAACGCAAACAGTTTATTTATTTTCAAAGATAATATAAACAAATTTACAAAACTTATTTTTGATGAAAATTTTCCTTCTTTATGCCACAATATGCAGTGATCCAGGAGTGGCTGCAATGTGCTTAAATGAACGATGACCGCCTCCAAAGTTTATCGGATTCAATGCAAAGGGGTTTACTTGATGATTGAGTCCATTCAATGGTCCATGAAAAGCTTCATGTGGCAACCCGTTGTAAGCTCCATACGCTGGACTGCCTCTCCTGTTCGGAACATTAATGCCATTAGGGTAAAGTCCGTTTGGTGACCATCGGGAGGTTCCTGGAGCAATGTAGGGGTTGACACCGTATGGCCCAAAAGGATGATGTCCACAATTTGTCAACGGGTTTGGCCCAATATTGTTCCATCCGTTTCTGCCGAAAGGACCGATAGGATTGTAAAGTCCAGCATTCCAAGTATTAACAGCAGAACCATAAGAGTTTTGCCAAGCTGCTGGAAACCCACTCGACTGATGATGACCACATACTGCTGCCAGGGCCATTGAAAATATGACGAAGAACTGCAATGATTCAAAATATTCAAAAAAAATATTGAATTCTTTTATGAGTGACCTACCTTCATTGTTAACCCAAAATAACCGATCTTGTTAAACGAGGAGACAGTTAGCTGAAAAAACTGAGGAAAAACTGTGATCACTGAACAAAACATAATGATTTTTATACTATCTGATGAATGATCGTCAAGATCACTCCAGTGGATGCCACAGTATGATCACAGACGGAGTTTAATGATGATCTGCTAGGCGTGAAATCAATCAGATTTTTTTCATAGACAAATGATAATCAATTAGTTGGTCAAAAATTTCGTTTGAGATGAAATCACTGAGCACTCAAATGCCAAATTGTTCAAAATAGGGGTTTTCATCTAAATTTGATATCAACGAAGTTTTTTGTTTACGAATCAAGATTTAATTTTTTATGACTATTAAATCAATAGCCTTCTTCATTAACCATTGGATCAGTTGTTTTGGGCTTCTTTAATATATGCAATAATCAAATTTCACGCATAAACGATAACCATTAGAAGCTCGTCAAAAAATCTGATCCATAGAGTTGGAAGAAATCTGAACCATAGAGTTGGATGATATAAATATGGTTCTTTCTTCTCTGAAAGTCACAGTTCACGCAAAGAGCTCTGTCTGAACATCTAAAATAATCTCTTATCAAAATTTTAATTTTTTAAACAATATGAAAGTGAGTTCAATAAAAGCATTCATTCATCATCCAAACTAAAACTTTGTTCCGTTTTCAGGTTCTAGCAGTCTTTTCAATGGCACTGGCAGCAGCATTTGCTCAGTATGGAGGATTTTCTGGAGCTTGGCCCAGTGCCAATGGGTGGAACAACGATCTCTGGAACTCGAATGTCTTCAACGGTTTTCCGAGCCCTTACAACAACAACAGCCCCTTCGGCTGGAGTGAATGGAGTGGTTGGAATGGAGCCGGTGTGAGCTCTGTCATTGAGCCTGCCTACGGAAACTATCCTTATGGAGCAAACGCATGGAATTGGCCCAATGGTAACGCACACTATGCTCGGACTAATCCTTGGGGAACGCCTTACGGGAACTATGGCTGGAACTACAATAACTACATTCGGATGCCAAATGCTCCAATAGCAAAACGTGAAACGAAAGAATGATCCCGAGAAAATTGGAGCTGAGAATTATGGAATATTGATGACGTAAAGCAATAATAAATAGTTTATGTGATAAGTTTAGCAAACTTAGCTATGTAGTGTAAAATTAGTTTCACGAAAGAGTTATGAAAGAAGTCCTGGGCTTATAATTACCGTAAAACGGGGTAAAATTGACCACTCTTTTAAATATTTCTCGATTATTTTTTCTGTTAAAGGGAATGTGGCATTAGACTGAGTCGATTAGGGGTCATTTATGAATTTCTCAATCCCTGGGGTCTAAAAAGCTTCATCTTGGTCCTAAACCCATCCATGTTTTTTTTGTAGAATTTTGAAGTAACGTTTACATGAGTAAATTTGAACTTATAGGTTTGTATGGGAAAATTGAATATTTTGTTCTGAAAAATCAACATCGTTATTGTTTCTTCTGACGGGCCGAGCCAGCTTACAGTTTTTGTGCCAATTTATAAAATTCCTAAGGGAAATTTTTCGCTGAACAACTTTGCCGAAGACTGTACATCGTATCCTATAAGGCAGAAAAGTTATTAGCTGTTTAACAGAGGTATATCTTTTCACATTGATAAAAAACAAATTCAATTGACATCACTGCTGAAGCCTCACGAAGTAATGCAAGAAAAGTAGTCATGCAATACCTCGCTAGACGCCCTGCAGTGATGTCAATTGAATTTATTGTTTATCAATGCGAAAAGACATATCCCCATACACACCTAATTTTTTTTGCCAAATAAGATATGAAGTTACGATCTTCGACAAAGTTGTTCAGCGGAAAATTCCCTTAGGAATTTTATAAATTGGCAAAAAAACTGTCAGCTGCCTCGGTTCCACAGAAGAAACAAAAACGATGTTGATTTTTCAGAACAAAATATTCAGCTTTTTAGACCCCAGGGTTTGAGAAATTCTAAAATGACCCCAAATCGACTCAGTCTAATGTGGCATATTTCATATTTTTTAAACCAGTTCTGGACTCCTATTAAGGTTAAACATGGTTGCAGAAATTCATTAGACTACTTTAAATTTGATTTGAAAACCGGTTTGGTCTTTCTTTAGAATTTGATGCTTTAGGGTAACATTGATCAGTCTCTATTTTGACGGTTTTAACCTAGTTTTCTTGATTATAAAGGATACAAAACACCTTCATAATATTTACAAATGCTAATTTATCAATTGCTAAGACAGTTTGGAACAAACTCAAATGATAAAAAATCAAACATGAAACTCTACAAAATTGAACCATACCTTTCGGTGGCTCAAAAATACTAAATTTGTAACTTTTGGTCCAGTGGATCCATAGATATACAATGCTTCATTTCGATGTTTCTTGGTTTACATTTTGATCGCGGTCCAAAAATAAACAACATCACGACTCTTAATGAGTTGAGTCCAAACAACAATTAAAATCGAAAGATGGACAATGATGCTGTATAAATTAAGGGGCTTGATTTGTTAACATTACTTAAACTTTACATTTTAACTTCAAAAAATGGCCCTCGCACTATTCCCCTTTATTTTTTTCCTTCAAACTTTACCATTTGACAGGGTTTCTAAACTTTTGTTCTAGACTGGCTTTCTCTTGGAAAATGTCCCTATTTTAAAAAATATCAATAAAAAACTACACCTGAACTATATATTTACTACCTAATACCGTGTTTGTTTTCATCTGGTGGCCAACCAGTTGTGTACTAACTGCTGTCATCTTCATAAAAAACGCTTTGACTGCACTTGATGCATGACCAGTGGGCCACAAGGATAAAAACAAACACGGCATAAGGAAAAAAGTTGAACTCTCTCAATTATCAACCTGCTGCTTCTAAACTAAGCTTGCCAGATTGACCGGTTTTATCCGGGTTTTCCCGGATATTTGATGCAAAATTTCGATAAAATCCGGCCCGGCCCGGTTGCTCGGATATCGTGAAAAAAGTCCGGATCTTTTCACAATTTTCACAAAGAAACAAAAAAAAATCAAAGTTTTTGAGTAAGTTTCAGCAAAATCGATTAACGGTATGGAAATTTTCAACGGTTCTTTCAAAAAATTTCGCTGATTTACTTTTGTTAACCTTTAAATATTTAAGTGTTCCAAAAAGTTTTTGGAAGTTTGCAATTACGTTAATAAAATATTAATTTCAGTTTTTGTACATTTTTCCTTTGCTTTTATGTATGATTACACCTAAATTTTGCCCGGTTTTTGGATTTGAAAAATTGAAATCCATGCCCGGATTTTGCCAGGTTTTTTTTTTAAATGCCCGGAATTGCTAGGCCCGGATGGGGATGGAAAAAATTCTTGCAACATTATTCTAAACGCTTTGATTTGATCAGAAAGGGTGTTTGTTTTGAAGTCTTCGAAAAAATAGATATTTCCAGATTTTGCCCAATTCGAAACTGAACTTATAGGTTTTTCAACATAGAAAAAGTTTTGAAATATTCAAAATTTAGACTTAGTTATTGATGATTATGTGGAAAAATTTCATGTTGATCAAAGTTACCCCGGTGATCAATGTTACTTGTTTTACGGTACCCATTTTCAAGTCGGAGAAAAAGTCTGACACTAAAAATTATCGGGGTATAGAAATCTTATCGTGCATACCGAAACTATTTGAAGCAATAGTGAATGAAAAAATATATAATCAAGGAAATTACTTTCAGGCTCGATACACGGATTTCATTAAAGCTTCTAATAGAATCAACATGGATTAAGTCCTATTTGTCAAACCGTACACAAATGGCTGGATTAAATGGTTCACTTTCGAAGAGCACCTTCTTTACATCCGGTGTGCCACAAGGCTCCCATCTCGGTCCCTTATTATTTATCTTATAAGTCAATGACATTACTTATCTACTAAATCAGTTACACGTGCTTATATATGCAGACGATATAAAGCTTTATATGAAAGTCAATAACGAAGCTGATTTCAGGGTGTTTAAAAATGAAATAAATATAGTTAACAAATGGTGCAGTAAAAGTCCACTTGAACTAAACGTGAAAAATGTTCAAATATTGTATTTACAAAGAAAAAAAATACCCATCATATGGAATTGTTATCTATATTAGGAAACGAGCCTGTGAAGAGAACTAAAAAGCGCGCGCGCGTGTGTATGTGTGTGTGTGTGTGTGTGTGTGTGTGTGTGCGTGTGTGTGTGTGTGTGTGTGTGTGTGTGTGTGTGTGTGTGTGTGTGTGTGTGTGTGTGTGCGTGTGTGTGTGTGTGTGTGTGTGTGTGTGTGTGTGTGTGTGTGTGTGTGTGTGTGTGTGTGTGTGTGTGTGTGTGTGTGTGTGTGTGTGTGTGTGTGTGTGTGTGTGTGTGTGTGTGTGTGTGTGTGTGTGTGTGTGTGTGTGTGTGTGTGTGTGTGTGTGTGTGTGTGTGTGTGTGTGTGTGTGTGTGTGTGTGTGTGTGTGTGTGTGTGTGTATGTGTATGTGTGTATGTGTGTGTTTCAAACTGCTCAAAGTTATGAGTTTGTAATCAATTGCATGTTTATCGGAACTTTATTTTAATCGAGGCGCTTAGGATCAGAGGGGTGCAAGTGCCGAAATGATGATTTCGAGAAAACGGGCCTCAAAGTTTTTTTTTCTAAATCAAAATTATCGAATCAATTTTTCTACTAAATTTTCGATGGAGTGTGTCTTATGAGGTCTAAAATGAACGGTTCTCAAAGAAAAACCAAAGTTTTTGCGATATTTATGTTAAAACGGCGAACGACTTTTATTGATATTTTTCACTTGCACCCTTCTGATCCCAAGAATGACACTTGCACCCCTCTGACTCCAAACAATATGATAGCATCCTTTTGGAACCTGTATGTAACGAGTATTTTCAGTATGATACTAGATGTTTTGTTTTTGTTCACACATTTAATTTTCTGCGTTTTCGGGCTTCAAATTTCTATGCAACACATAATGAACGAGGTTTGCAAGTTCCACTTTCCTAATTCCCAGAATTTGTTGAAAACTTTCAATCTCTCTTTTTCCTTAATGGATACATAAGAATACCTGCATATGCGTTCATTCATTGGAATTAACTGCTTAGCTGGTCGCTTTTTTACGGTAGAACCAACGTACGCTTCCCCTTGGTTTCGTAGCTTTTTTCGCAAGATGAGTTTCCAGACTGCCTGATTTCGTTGGCGTTTTTGGGGTCTTGATGAATGGCTAGTTGACTCTCCAGGAATGGACTCATTCTCGCTAGAAACTGCAGCAGCAGCAACTTCTGATTCTCCAGAAAAACCGTGGATGTTTAATTTTTTTCTTTTTTTGGTCTAATTATACCAGGCCTCTTTCCTAAACAGTTATGTAAATATTCCTTAAAAGACTTAATGTAATTTTTTATAAACTACCTGTCGCAACGACTCATCTGAACTTTTCGAAGTTTCATTTTGTTCCGTGGGATAGTATGTGACATCATGATCAGAGCCTGTCGAAAACTCTGAATCCTCTAAACTTTCATCCGAGTGATTTTTCTTAGATATATTTCCCAAAAAATTATTGTTAAGTGCGTTTTGTGTTTGCCTTTTATCCCTATTAGCATTAGCTAAATTTGCCATAAAAAAGTATTTTAGAATTTTTTGTATACATAACAATGAGATTTTCATGCCGACGAAGTTACACCTGAATCTATTTTCTTCACTTCTTTATCTGGGAACTTTGGATTATCCTAGTCAGAACCAGTAGAAAATCCTAGTCGGAGCTAGATGATGTTGTTTTCAAATGACAAAAATGTATACGTTCTAATGAAATAAGCCTAAAAGTATAATCCTTTGGTGTCAGAAGGGTGCAAGTGCACTTGCACCCTTCTGACACCAAACGAAACAGGATTTTCATTGACACGTTTTTTTATAAATAGCTTAAAAATATCGAAATAATTTTTCTTTTGCCCTGTGTCTTCTACAGAATGTTAATCTATACTTTAACTATCCAAAAAACAGTTTATCTCAGTTTTGAAAAAAAATCACTTGCACCCCTCTGATCCTAAGTGCCTCAATTTATGTATTTCTTAGCAAGTTACTCTACATTTTTTTTTCATTCAATAAAGTTTTATTCAATCAAAACTGTAAGCAACAGTTCACTTTTTTATTGCGAATGTAAATTTATCAAGTTGACTGATGTCAATGACAATGAAACTACAACGTGTTACCTGTATAACGCCAGCTTCCGTAGTAAAGCATTGTGATCAATTGCATATCTTTTCTCAAGTATCTTTTTGTGAATTCCCACAGCTCATAATTCTTTTTCTATTTTGAAAGGTTTTTCGGAATCTCAAAAATACTCCAAATTAATGTTCATGTTTATAAATTAAGACGCCTAATTGTATGTTTATTATATTTAAGTAAACCAAACATACAATGTTAAAAAATGGCATTTAGAATGAAATCATCTGTCAGGTTTTCCAAGACCACTATAGGTATTTGAAGAATTATGTTTCTAGTGTCTTAAAAAAAAGTTACGTAAATAAGTTATTCAAACTAATTTAGGTCTGAGTATTACACTTTTTTTTCTATGATTTATCCTCAAATAAGTTATCTTGCATAAAGCAGTGATCGTGAATATCAAGAGAAGTTCATAAAACGACCATCAATATAATGTAGACGAGATTGCAAAACTCATATTTTTTGGTCCTCCAGCTTTCTTTAAAAATTCATCACTTTCCGTTATCTAAAATATAAATCAGAGTTGTCGTTTTTTTTTTAATCTTGAAAGATTCTCTGACCAAAATCATTATTTAGAATGTTAATGCTATTTTTTATTCTACACAAACTTATGTGAATTCAACATTTCCTCAAGATCGTTTCACCGCTGATTAGTTATTTTTTCTAAATCATTTTAGCATTATTGTTGTCATTTGTTTTTTAAATTTTAAACATTCAATATTTTATTGTTTTCCTATTTCATTGGTTTATTTTTGAATATCTCGTTACCGATACAAAAATTTCCTTAAACTTTCATTTTAAATGAAGGTCTCAAAGATAGAAGAAGGTGTTTAAATACACTAAAAACTAGGATCATATAGGGTGAATAAAACCTATGAGATAACTGATAAAAATGTGTAGAAAAAACATTTATAAAAACTAAGAATTGTTGTATAAACCTTAGATTTATCTTGAAACAGTTAAGAAATTTTAATCAAAGTATAATTTCGGAAATAGGACTGAAAAAAACTACACCACACTGGTCAAAAGTGTTTCCTGATGATATCCTTCCACCCATACTCCAAAACAAAATTATTTGCTAGGATGCAGAGGTGACCTCGGGCGTAAAGCACAAATTTCTTTCTTTCATCCCTTTCTCTATTTTTCTAACTATCTATTGACTACTAGGACGTGGCCGGTGCCGTTACTGATGGTCAAAGAGAGAGTATCACTTTTGTGCATTGAGAATGACCTACTCATCCCAAGTACCATTCTTTTGACCTTTGTGCAAAACTGATAGCCTCGGTCGATCACGGAGTAGCACCATTGGCGATGTGGAAATATTTCTACTGAGCCACGCCTGTGTTCATGGATTTCGAAATGCATTTCTTGTAGAAAAATGAAAATAAAGATAATGTTATAATTAAATGATAATGAAACACAAACTTTTTCAATGAGAATAATTTTGTAAAAATTGATGATGTAGCAATTCGGGTTCTATGAATCAAGTGGATGTGAGTAGTCAATCAAGCTAAGCTAAGCTAATGTTGAAATTTAATTAGAAAGGGTGTTTATTTTGATTTTATTATTTTAACGAACATTCTTTTTTTCTATGGAAGGGGTAACAAAACACGGGTCAGCTAGTAAATAAATAAAAATAAATAAATATTTTTTTCGGAAATGTATGCGCATTTTCTTCTTATAAGTATCATTCAGAATGTTTGAATGTTAAAAATAGTACCCTTCGATCTTGTGATGTTGGACGCTGGTCTACTCTAGAAAATTTCAAACCAAGAGGATAATTTAAAGAGCATTTGTCGTGAAGTTAGGTCAAAACCTTTAGCAATATTTGTTCTGATTCCACTAAAATCGGTCGTACTCGTTACAGAGTTTCATTTATTTCAGTATTCCTCTTCTTAAATCACGTTTCCATATGCTGGAATATATGTTTTGCATCACGCGTATGTTAATTTCAAAATTTACATTAAGGCTGGAACAAATATCAATTTCTTCTATTGTCCCCCACCCCCCCCCCCCACCCCCCCACCCCCCCTTCGAAATTTTCAAAAACCCGAAGGGAGAAATAAATGAAGTTTGAAGTATTTTATGTAAATTTCGAAAAAAAAAGTTCAAGAATCCAAAAGATTACAAGACGATAAAAACAATTTTTGGAAGATGGAAGTTATTCCACCTTTTGTATTCTTGATTTTATTGAATTTTTCGATAAAAATAACTTGTTTTTTGGGTTCTGTGCAATGAATTCAGCTAGTACAATTTTTAATAGTATTTTTTACTCTTAAATGTATGCAGCACCCTTATGCTATTTCATTATAAACATTTTTGATAGTAAAATGTTGAATTTATTACGAACAAAACCGAAAATTACAGAAATTGGTGCAAACACATCAAAAACTATAAATTTTAAAACGTTTTGATTTAATTTTTCATTGAAAATAAAGTTTGTTGCAACTTTCCCCTTTTTCTAAGTGGGGCGAAAATTGCATGTTTTTGTAAATTAAAAAAAAACTGGTGCACCAATAATTTTTCTGACTACATCAATTTGATGTCCCATCAATCTTAAAACTTTTGATGCACAAGCTGTATAACAATATGTGCGCATATAGCTTTTAGAAGGCATTGAAGTTGAAAAATGTTGCATGATGCCCCAGTTGGCGGTATAGTAGCAATTTTCCGATAGTTGAAGTAAATAAGTGAATAGACATCATGATTACTTTGAATCCTTATTAATTTTTTCATAGATTTAAAATTCAAATAAAGGATTTATGTGCTATTATAAAAGAACAAAAAACATGACATATGCTTCCTAAAGAATGAAGCGAAAAAAGTTACTACAAAAACTATATAATGATATTCTAGGACCAGGACTTCTTTCACAACTCTTTCGTTGAACCAATTTTACACTGCCTAGCTAAGTTTGCTAAACTTATCACATAAACTATTTATTATCGCTTTTTGGTCATCAATATTCCATCATTCTCAGCTTCAACTTTCTTGGGATCATTCTTTCGTTTCACGCTTTGCTATTGGAGCATTTGGCATCCGAATGTAGTTATTGTAGTTCCAGCCATAGTTCCCGTAAGGCGTTCCCCAAGGATTAGTCCGAGCATAGTGTGCGTTACCATTGGGCCAATTCCATGCGTTTGCTCCATAAGGATAGTTTCCGTAGGCAGGCTCAATGACAGAGCTCACACCGGCTCCATTCCAACCACTCCATTCACTCCAGCCGAAGGGGCTGTTGTTGTTGTAAGGGCTCGGAAAACCGTTGAAGACATTCGAGTTCCAGAGATCGTTGTTCCACCCATTGGCACTGGGCCAAGCTCCAGAAAATCCTCCATACTGAGCTGATGCCGCTGCCAGGGCCATTGAAAAGATTGCAAGAACCTGAATACGGAACCAAATTTTAGTTTGAATAATGAATGAATGCTTTTATTGAACTTACTTTCATATTGTTTGAAAAAATTAAAATTTTAATAAGAGATGATTTTAGAAGTTCAGACAGAGCTCTTTGCGTGAACTGTGACTTTCAGCGAAGAAAGAACCATATTTATATCATCTAACTCTATGGATCAGATTTCATGCTGAACTTCTAATGGTTATCCGTTATGCGTGAAATTTGATAATTGGATATACTAAAGAAGCCCAAAACAACTGATCCAATGGTTAATGAAGAAGGCTATTGATTTAAGAGTCAAAAAAAATCTATCTTGAATCGTAAAACAAAAAACTACCTTGATAGCAAATTTAGATGAAAACCCCTGTTTTGAAAAATTTGGCAGATGATTGCTCAGCGATTTTATCTCAACCAAAATTTTCGACCAACTAATTGATTATTATTTGTCTATGAAAAAAATCTGATTGATTTCACGCCTAGTAGATCATCATCAAACTCCGCCTGCGATCAAACTGTGGCATCCACTGGAGTGATCTTTACGATAATTTTTTAAGATAGTATAAAAATCACTACGTTTTGTTCAGTGATCACAGTTTTTCCTTAGTTCTTTCAGCAAACTATCTCCTTGTTTAACAAGATCGGTTATTTTGGGTTAACAATGAAGGTAGGTCACTCCTAAAAGAATTCAATATTTTTATTTCAATATTTTCGACTGTTGCAGTTCCTCGTCATATTTTCAATGGCCCTGGCAGCAGTATGTGGTCATCAGTCGGGTGGGTTTCCAGCAGGTTGGCAAAACTCTTATGGTTCTGCTGTTAAAACTTGGAATGCTGGACCTTACAATCCAATCGGTCCTTTCGGTAGAAACGGATGGAACAACATTGGCCCAAACCCGTTGACAAATTGTGGACATCATCCTTTTGGGCCATACGGTGTCAACCCCTACATTGCTCCAGCAACCTCCTGATGGTCTCCAAACGGAATTTACCCTAATGGCATCAATTCTCTGAACTGGAGAGGCGGACTAGCGTAGGAGCCAACAATGGATTGCCACATGGAACGTTCCATGGACCATCTAATGGACTCAATCATCAAGTAAACCCCTTGGCATTGAATCCAGGAAACTTTGGAAGCATTCATCGTTCTTTTAAGCACATTGCAGCCACTCCAGGATCACTGCATATTGTGGCATAAAGGAGGAAATTTTTCATCAAAAAATATGATTTGTTAATTTGTTTATATTATTTTTGAAAATTAATAAACTGATTGCGTTGAATTGTTGAAATCTATATTTAATTGTCCCAAACGTGAACCTAGCTTATTTAAGTCGTACCACAATCCAAAAAGTACTAAACATGTCAGTACTTACACAACAAAACAACACTACGACTTCAACTATGATTATAAAAAAAATATTAATTCTTTAGTCGAGGAATCGTAAAAATCGATTTTATTTTTATTTGTTTAATTTTAGGATTTGTACATTTCAACGAAATTTTCATTATTTTTTCAATTTCTACTTAACATTTCACTTTTCCATTCTGTTAAAGAAAAACGATAGCGAATTTTGAAAACAAAAAAACATTGATCTGACAGATATTATCGGAAATTTCTATCGTACTTTTCATTTTTAAGAAAGGTCGAAACAAAAAATTTGAATTTATTAAAATGAATACTTTTATAAAGTAGATTTCCTAAGATATATTTTTTCAAAAATTTCAAGTTGGTTTTCACCTCAGCTTTATAAGATGATTTTCTTATTAATAATTCATCAATAAGTTTCAAGATAACATTCCAAATTCATGAGGTTTTAAATCCAGGGGTCCAGACTTCAGTCATCCAAAACATACCACATGAAAACTTAAACAAAAAAAATAGACGAACAGTTTGAATTGAAACACATTTATTTAATTCAAATGACTTAGGCAACGATCAGCTTCTGGTTAACGGCGTGTCCGACCAGAGGAGCAACATGAACTGATCCTGGATTGGCAGCAACATACTTGGCAGCAACGACTGGACCACCATGAGCAACATAGTTGTTGTATCCTTGTCCATAACCATATCCGGCCCATGGAAGTCCCCACGGATTGATCTTCGCAACATTGGATTGAACAACTGTGGCCTTTGGACCATACCATCCGTTTCCATTGATCCAGGCATTGTCATAGACGGAGTTTACTGCTGGCCAGGATCCATGAACTGAAGAATAAGGATACGAAACCAGACCCTTGGTGTTCCAGTTGTTCCATTCATTCCATCCATTGTTCCATCCGTTGTTCCAGGAGTTCCATCCCAGAGAGTTGACTGGCCACGAGTTCTCGACATATCCGGCATGAGCAGCAACGGCCAATGTAGCTACCAGGAATGCGACAAATGCCTGTTTCGGAAGGATACAATTTGGTCAATCAATTCGTCTTTTAAAATTTTTCTTTCGTAAAACTTACCTTCATTGTGTTATGGATGGTTGAGTTTGGGATCAACTGTTTGCTTCAATGTGCTACAGACTGAGTATGATTTTTGCTGCCCGCTGCGTGACTTTTTATATTCCAAGCGATCGATTCTGCCGAAAATTGAAAATGGAAGGTGTTTCCAATTACTTTTCAATTTAGGCTGTATGACCGTAAGTCTCTCAAAAAAAAAAAATCATATAAAAAATAATCACATAAATTGTAAAAAAAATTTGCGTGTTTTAACGAATTGAATGAACGTTCTCTAGAGTGAATTTGTTTTTTAAATTAAATTCTTTTGGAAACTAAGACAATACAATCATATTTGAACAGGCATCGCTCATTATGAATCATAGAAACCTAAAAAAAGGAAGTGATTGGAAACGATTTTCTTCCTTACTTTTATTACTCGATGCCTAGGAATCTATGAACCTGTATAAATAGTGAGAAATCGATCAGTAAACATCACACTTATCCAGTGCTCATTTCAAGTAACAATCGCTCTTTATCCAGCATAACACTATGATGGTTGGTGACAATTTTAATGAAGAAAACAACATTTTAATAATAATTGTTCTTTTAAAAAAGGTATTCATCGCATCCCTGGTAGCCAGCTTAGCCGTGGCCGCTCAAGCCGGATATGTCGAGAACTCGTGGCCAGTTAACTCCCTGGGATGGAACTCCTGGAACAACGGATGGAACAATGGATGGAATGAATGGAACAACTGGAACAACAAGGGTCTGGTTTCGTATCCTTATTCTTCCGTTCATGGATCCTGGCCAGCAGTGACCTCCGTCTATGACAACGCTTGGGTCAACGGAAATGGATGGTATGGAGCGAAGCCAACCGTTGTTCAGGCCAATGTTGCCAAGGTCAACCCGTGGGGACTTCCATGGGCCGGATATGGTTATGGACAAGGATGCAACAACTATGTTGCTCATGGTGCTCCAATCGTTGCTGCCAAGTATGTTGCTGCCAATCCAGGATCAGTTCATGTTGCTCCACTTGTTGGACATGCCGTGAACCAGAAGCTGATCGTTGCCTGAATATTGAATACTTAATATAGCATTTTAAAATTTGACTAATTTTTTTTTTATTGATGATGATGACAAATATTTTGGATCAAAATGCCCCTGAAACAAATTAATCAGTTGAAGCTATTCAAAACAAGTTGTTTTCGCTAAGATTGTGTTTAATGTAAGCTTTAAAAAATAGTTTCCAAAGGATCCCGGGCATTTTAAACCCAAACACTACGCAAAATCCGGGCATTGCATTTCAAAATGTTCAACTCAAAAATGGAAATATCTGGGTACCCAGTGAAAATTTAGGATTTTCTAATTCAAATTCAATTTGTACAATAACTTTTTTTTGTTTTTTAAATTTTTTTATTGAAAATTTTAAAATTTCAAATATGTTTGCCAATTTATTGCGATTAAACAAGTTCAAATTTTAGTCGTCATTTGACACAAAATCAGAAATAACAGTTGATCAAAAAATTGTTCGTTCAGAACTTATATCGGCCCCAAAATATTCTTTAAAGGTTCTTTTTCTATCAAGAGTGGAACTAAAATATCTACAATTATTGAAGTAAAAAGTTCTCTTTTCAGATCTATAGGCCTTTTACTCATGAATTAAGCTTAGTTCTTTTAGAAATGGGACAGTTACGAATGCGTGTATCTCAAAAACCTTCCGTTTGATCTAAATACTTTCTATGGAGGAAATGAAGGTAATCTTATGATAATTCATGAAAAAATTTGAAAAAAAATATTTATCGTTTTTTTGTAAGAATTAATTCTACTTTATTCTTGGTACCTCCCTTCGGCAAGCGCACACATTTTTAAACCATGATAATGATCAGTTTTTCAAACTAATACTTCGTCTAATCTGTATTTTAGGTGGCTACATCCCCCTCCTTCAATTTCTGATACTTTTCGGACCAATACTTTTCTTTTAAAAGAAACTGAGGCCACTTTAGTGGATTCAGCTGTTTTGAAATTAACAAATTTGATTATTTTTTAGCCACTTTTCGAGCGTTTTTAATGGAATTTCTGCTGGCAAAAATCTGGCAATAACGAAGAAAAACCATGAGGAGATTAAACTTAAAGAATAATCGGTTAGTATTGATTGTAGGTTGCGAAGGGTACATAAAAGATTAATATTTTTAGGCCTTTGAAAAGAGTGAAAACCATAGTTTTCGTTTTGAAAATTGTTGTTTTTTTCCACAGGAGCCGAATTTTGGCAAATCATTATATTTTATACAAAACTAGCTGATCCCATACGAACTCCGTTTCGCTTTCAACTTGGAATATGTAATGAACAGTTTGTATGAAAGCCAATTGCCAAGCATTTTCCAGATGCACTTCTGAATTCATTGTTAAGTAGGGGAGAGTGGGGATACTTGATCCCCTTTTCTTATTTTCACCATATCTTTTTGGAAAAATTTAGCAATTCGCCGTTTTTGACATTTTCTGTAACTTCAAGTTTCTATGCTCCAAAAATTAGAACGATTGAAGAACCCGTTGAGGAACTAGAAGCATTTTCGTGGGAGTAAAAAAATTGCGATTTTTCTGAAGTTAGAGGAGACTTGATCCCCTATTGAAGGAGACTTGATCTTTTATTCAGGAAGCCCTAATCCTTGTATAAAAATCAAACAAAACCCCAAGATAGAATGTTAATTGACTATTTCGGTCATGTTTGTTCTCATTTCACAATTTATAGCAGACATAAGAAGAAAATTCCATAACTTTGTCTCAACGCTAATTTCATTGCATACTTAAAGGCGCTATTTTTTATAATTTAGAAAAAAATAATTATTTTTGCTCTTTTCTTCAGACAATTGTTTGATAAATATTAGTTTTTGGATAAATATTAGTAATTTCGTAATCAGCAATCATAACGATCAATTCAGAAAAAGAATATGCCGTTTGGAAGGGGGATCAATTGTACCCAACTCTAGGGGATCAATTGTACCCATAATCAACATTTTAGAAAACTTTTTCTGAAAAAAGTTGAGAGTTTTCCATTGATTTGAAAATATGGCATTATGAAGATCATTTTACGCTCGAACTATTGATACATTGGAACAAATATTTTTTTCATAATTTTCCCATGTAAGGAACATTTTAAAGTGATGAAAAAAGATCTTCAAGTTACATTTTGTGAAATTTTTCAAACAAAGTTCAATTACTCAAACAATTATTTTGTTAAAATTTTTTAAACTGCAAGCATTGTTATTTTGCTCCTTTTGGCACATTTTTCTAGAACATTTGATCTTTGTAAGATATTCCAGTTTCGAGATATAGCTAAGGAATCAAGTATCCCCAGGGATCAAGTATCCTCATTCTCCCCTAATAATTGCAAAAATATTGGTCGATTACTTTGTCTGTCGTCTGCTACAAAATTTGAAATAAAAAATCCTTTGACCGTGCCAAAAAACCACGTGTATAAATTTTGATTCGATCATTGCATAACAACGCAATTATTGCCAAAAAGCTAAACCCCTTTCGGGGGCTCTTATACAATCTTTGATGACTGAAATCGATTGCCCTTCCCTCAAAACTCCCGTGTGCAAATTTTCAAAGCAATACATTGTATAATAACGTCAATATTGCTAAAAACAGTGAAGAATTAATTTATATGGACTACCCCTTTCGTCGACCCGTGGCAAAACATTTGACATCTGAAATCGGTTGCTCGTCCCTGAAAACTATCGTGTGCAAATTTACATCCCAATCCGATGTAAAATAACGACGATATTGCAAAAAATATTGGAATAGACGACTATGATTATATGGACGACCCTCTTTGCCGGCCCTTTACACTGAATTTAATACCTGAAATCCATTGCTCATCTCTCAAAACTCTCGTGTACCAATTTTCGTCTGAATCCGATGTAAAACAACGACAATATCGCATCAACAGTGAATAGTTAATATCGACGATCCCTTCGGCCGACCCCTGATTTTAGTTTTGATAAGTGAAATCAGTTGTTTGTCCCTAATAACTCCTATGTGCAAATTTTCACCCCAATCCGATGTATTAAAACGTCAATATCACCAAGATACTGAAAATTTAATATGGACGACCCCTTTTGCCGGCCCCTTACACTGAATTTGATACCTCAAATCAATTGCACGTCACTCAAAACGATCGTGTACCAATTTTCATCTGAATACGATGTATAATAACATCAATATCGCAAAAACAGCGATCAGTTAATATGGACGACCCCTTTGGCTGACCCCTTACACAGAATTTGACACCTGCAATCGATTGCTCGTCTTTCAAAACACCCATGTGCAAATTTTTAACACGATCCGACGAAAAGTAACGTCAATATCGCGAAAACAATATTTGTGTTCTATGGACGACCCCCTTCAGAAGGGGTCATCCGAAAATCTAAAAACATTTTTCATCCTTCCTGGTCCTAATGAACATCCATGCCAAATTTCACATTCACACTAATAAAACATGATGATTAGGAATGTTTTTTTTTCTAGAAATAAACTGTCATCTCAAATATAATCTGTTTTTGTTCGATGACTTGTACACAATATTGCATGGAAAAAAATCTTTATCGCTGAAATATTTCTTAGTGAAATGTTTCGTACGGTTCTGTCAAAAATTTAACTGCCATTGCGATGTCATATAAATGGAAATTTTCTATCTCTTTCTACACAACGATAGTTCATTTCAGAGCGCCTACAGCTACTGCTGTACCTGTTCTGGTTCATTTTACTGAACTCATTGATAGGCGAGAGGCGACCGGTTCGGCACTTTCCGACTCTAATGGGTGTGTCAGGGTTAAGAAGAAGTTAAGAAGTTTTTAAAAACTTTTTTTTCGGGTTAGGTTGGCATCGGTTAGCATTTAAAAGCGATTTTAAACTTCTTTGAAATCCAGCTAACACTAAAAATACAAATATATCTTGTACATTTACATATAAAAATTTACGTATGTTGCATTCATCAAGCAAGTGCATTTAGTTAAAATTGAAAAATAGAAAAAAAAAACTTTGAAATAATCTCGATATCGAACTTAAATAAAATTAAAAAGAAAAAAGATAAAAGTAAGATACAAAAAACACAAACTTTAAAAATGGTCATCTTGTGTTTGAGAACTACTGGATTTATTATATAAACGAGAATGAAGTGGAGTAGAAGAAGCGGTTAGATGAGACGTGAACGTGAAACATGACCACACAGAATGAGTAAACGAGCTGGCAAATTATCACTTAAAGTAAAACAATTAAGGCATTTAGCTTTCTCCTGTCTCATTCCTTATTTACCCGCGCACAGGAAAATTTAGCCGTCAAACATCTGTAAATAGATCATTAATAATAATAATAATAATATAATGGGATAAAATTGTCAGGAAGGAGCGTGAATCGTATGAATTTCTCCAATCTCAAAGCGCTGAACAGCATTGCTGCCACAGGAGACAAAAAAAACCCACAAAAATGATGCCTCCCACTCTGGTACACTGGGGCTTCAATGTATCTGAATAAGGCACATCGACAACACAGCCCTTTTTATTCGACACCATTCATTACGCTCTCCCTTACTCTGGGTTAATGGTATTAGTAGCAATGAAGACAGCACTACACGGTTGTGTGCGTGTCAATGGTGCAAACCGAACTAGGTGCGAATCGGAATGAGAAACAGCGTTAAACACAATTTTTAGGCTGCCATATTTTCGCCTCACGATTTTCGATAAAAACACTTTTCTCGCACTTGAAAACCTTTCATATTAAATCCGCAGATAATTTAAAGAACATTCAACGCCCCCACTGATTTCTGATCCTTAATTTTGCACCCATTCTATGGAAATAAATCCCGTTCCGCCCGGATTTATTCATTGTCCTGCCAGTAAATTAGATTTTGGTCGCCATCTTTCCCTTCGTGGTTGCTTTTCTTCCAAACGATTTCACTTTTTTTTCATCTCATGGACTTCACTCATTGAAATAAACGAAAATAATCATTAGTCCCTTCATTTATCAACACTTTACACGAAACATTTCAATTGATACTTCGCCTCAACAAAAAGTACGCGACGAACTATTGACACCGCGGGAGAGATGCGACCGCTTTCAAACGCTGCACGATTGGAACTCCAGGTCGGATAGTAGGGGAGAGTGGGGTAACGAAGGCCATGGGGAAACGTGGGCCACTTCAAATATCTCAGCTGTGTGTGGAGATAAAAATCCCAATCCAACTGTCATCATCGTCGCTTTGCGTAAGCATGTTTTTCTATATGTTGTTGACTTATGTATGTATCATATGCTTCTTTTATGAAACTAGCCTAGAAAAATGTACTTACATAATTAAACAAGCACTCGCAAAATTGCATCCGTGGGAGACCTAAAGTATAAAAAAAAAATATGCTCATACGCTTATGATCTTGGTTTTGTCATGTTCTTTCACGTGGAAAAGGAATTTTTGATGGAACATAAATAGGTCACACAAACGCAACCAATTTCCAAATCATTGCTTGTGGGGAATCGTGGGCCACATTTTGTGGGGTATCTTGGGCCACCTATATTTTGGTGTTTTTGTACACGTTCAGAACTTAAAATACGTTATTACTATTTGTAAAGTCTTCTTATGCCAAATGAAGAATTATGAAAAATGTTTTGTCCATCTTTTCTATTGCGATAGAGACGAACAAAAATCCTATATATGGAATTTTTCCGAAACGTTCGCGAGCCAGGTTTTAGGATCTTTTCGATCATACACAACTCTCTTTTTAGTTTCCTCACCTGAAATCGCTTTAAAATAACTAAATGAATTATGAAATTTCAGCTTTGGGTCAATAAATAAACTTTGCAAGTTATCTAGTCAATTTGGATTTGGTGGCCCACGTTTCCCCACAATTTTTCAAAATTCAAAAAAAAAACTTTTTTTTAAAACAGTCTAAACTCGAGAAATTCACGTATTTAAAAAATAGCAAAAAATGCCTTATGATACCTCAAACATGAAGAAAAACTTTCCATTTATTTTTTTCATTTTATCTTTTCCAATAAAGAAGTTATGAAACAAAGAAAAAAAGTGGCCCAAGATACCCCACTCTCCCCTACTTTTTACAGGCAACAAAATGCTGTCAAAATTTTGAATGTACGATTACTAGTAAACGAGCTATTAGCAGTGTCCCATTTCTAAAAGAACTAAGCTTTACTTATTAGTGAGAAACATACTGAATCTTAAGTATGCCAAAAAATTGTCTCTACACTGAAGTTTAAAGTGTCTTAGTCTTTCAATTTTCCTCAGATCACAGTCAAATTTTTTGAGATTGTTACTTTCAGTTTCATATTTTTTTTTTACAAATGTTGAATTAGAACACAATCATAACGTCATTTTTCGCCAACCATATAAAAGCATTTACAATGCATACTTAGAAAACCTTTTAATTATTTAATTGGTTGATCATGAATGATGTGAAATGGAAATTCAAAATGAGAAATTATTCTTTGATTAATAAAAATGAACAAAAATTAAAAAAAATTATATCATTATCTACAACATCAATCAACCTGCTGAGTGAAGGATTATGCTTGCTTAATGAACGGTTCTATGAAATGAGAAGTGATTATAATTGAATCATGAATTACCTTTGATGAGTCTCGAACCGAGGATCCCGCAGCAGCCTTTATCTTTCCTTGCGCCTTTACCATTTCGACCGCTCTTGATCCTGATAAGGTAGGTGAAAAAACCCGTACTTCAAGTACTGTTCGGGATTTAAAGCTTCATAAAAGCTTAATATAAGCATTAACAGGAAGTTTTAATGCTACAGTCTCAATGCTGGTTAACTTTATATAGTATATCGTGTGCATATCGTGCATTCATTAGGGCTAATTTTTTTTATTGCTTCTATGCATTAAAAATGCTAACATGAAACTAAAAAGAATTATGAATGATTATATATTGCTAATTTGCATTAGAAATGTTGATTTAATGCTGATTCAGGGTTATGGCTTAATGCTCATGGTTACTTGGGTAGTCTTTAACTTCCGGTTTGATTTTTTTTTTATTTGACGTTTACGTCTCTATTATAAAAACCGTTTACATGCAATCAAAATCAACCATTGAAGTCAATAAATAATAAAATTACTGAATAAGTGGATCGCAAGCTTTCTTTTACAAAAAAAAAATTAGGATAACAGAGCTATTTATCACATAAACTGGTAAAAGTTTTTTAAGAAAATTGTTAAAATCAGCTCAAACTTCGCAACAATTAGAGATACATTATGGGGTTTTCAAAACTATAAATTTAGAAAAAATTGGTTGAGAAACTTTTGGCTTTAAGCAAGGAATGTCAAATTGACACTCAAGGTCTGATAAGGGAGTTATTTTTCCTGGGCTTTGAGGGTGCGTTTATAAAAAAAAAGTAATGATCAGCTACGGAATGCTCAGAATATACTTCAGTTAGTGTACAAAAATGCTGAAGTTTGAAGCTATACCTTGTTATTACACCACAAAAATATGTATGAAATTGACTTTCTGTTGAAAAAAAAATTATTGCGGAAATCTTAGTTTATATACTCAAAATCCAGTGCAAAGACATTTTTTTTGTGCAAAAAATCTGGAAAAAAAGTTCGAAAAATAGCTACTTTTGAAAATTTGTAAAAAATTCTGTGTTTCGTATTTTGAAAATCTAAAGATGCAAAAATGTGCCAAATTACATCAACTTTTGAATCCTTTTTTCAAAATTTATCTGGTGGGACTTTACAATTTTGACGATTCATTGATTGAAAAGTACGGTTTTAACACCACTTTTTTTTTTTTTTAATTTTTGTGCTCATGATCTTGAAAAAAATTCATAAAAAATATATACTTATGAGCAACATAAAGCTTCTAACTTCAGTATTTTTGGACACTTAGTGATTTTTTTTTTTAGAATTCCGTACATGATTTACAGTCTTTTTTCGGAAGCATGTTTTTCGATTTTTTTTCTTAAACTTTGAATTACGGAAAACTGAAGTATTGTAACATAGCATTGGGTGACTACACAAAGTACAGCTTAATCATCAAAACAAACATAAGATGCCAAAACGAGTATCTGGATTCAATATTCGTTTCAAGTGTTGGTTTTAAACATAAGTGTAGTACAATAATGCACACCGCGACAAGTCAATGTAATCATAATGGGGATGATCTGAATCAGCAAAATAAACTTTTCAGGTGCAGAGAACTCATACGACCCAGGGCGCTGTATTCAGATAGGAAGAGGAAGGGATATTTATAAGGGAAATCCTTCTCGGAAAATAGGACTGAAAAAGTTTAGTAAAAGCATTACATTTTTAAAAAGAAACGATCTCACCAAATCCATTAAATGGTATTGATGGTTTAGGCCGGCCTGTCTCCCAATCCTTCCTGATTGGAGTCAACTGGAACGGGTTGCAACCAAATATTTTCAAAATATCTGTCGCCTAAAAGCAACGCGCATCGCAGCAATCTTAAAAAGAACAGCATTTTTTCATCCATCGCGGAATTTTCCCTTTTTCTCTTGCTGTGACCTAATAATAATTGGGCTGCGCCACGGCATTGCTGTATTTTTTTTTTCAAATTATTTAGTTGTCTTTTAAAACAATTTTTCCTGACTTCACCAGCAGTCGACCACTGAGCACATTTCTATATCGAAAAGTACGCTTGAAAATCATTCGATAAATTTGGCACTCCTTAAGCGAAAATCAGATCACACCGATAGCCATTTTTCTTTTCTTTTAAGCACTATTTTTTGAATCGCAATTAATTTATCCCGGGAAACTGCTTTCCAAACTTTACCGATCATTTCACTTTACAATAACGTTATCCTTCCTAATCTTTATGCATAATTTCACGATTTTTGGCTATTTACACTATTATTTTGATAAATTTTCACGGAGCACGAAAAAATTACGTCAGATGTCCAAAATTCATGGCCAACTTCTTTATGTATCATGCCAACTCACGGAAAACTGAAGTATTGTAGGTGAATAATGTATGAAAAACATATTTGAATTTTAATACGGGGTTTTTTTGAGAAACAAGAGAGATATATTGGTTGTTGTCAGGAGTGTTGAATTGACAATCCTAGGACTATAAAGGGTAAACATTTCAAAGATGGATGAGGGTTAAGAAAAACCCGTAAGATCTTCTAAAAGTTAGGTGAAATTATAGCTGCATCCTTCTTGCACTAATGCAAATCTATCACCCAAACTCGGCAGCACTTCCATTGTCTATTTTCTGAGGAGTGATTCAAAGCCTACTTAGTATTTGTCAAATAATCGGTTAACAAACTTTATGTTACTCCAAGATCATGATGCAGCATTGAATAAAACTTTTAAAGCCCAGCAGCCGCTAACGCTGCTCAGTGCTCACCCTTAAGACATTTTACGAGCATTCATTTGTCAACCGTGGCGTTAATTTGACTGTTTTGGTTTTCACGAGCAGCCTAAGTTGTTTCTCTCCTCTTGTCGTGTCAAGCAGCAACACTCTTCCTTTGCTTCCCTCGTTCGTTTGAACCAGAAGGTGTTTTATTCATATTTAACTGATTCCGACCGCCAAGCGAGCGTGTCATGTTATGATAATTAATCAGCTGATTGTGTATGACACATGGCTGGACTACAAATTGTGTGCGGTGCCAGTTCAGCAAAGTTGCTGGTAAGCAGTCGACCGGAGGCTTAATGAGCTACCTTATGGGTTGTTGATGTGGCTTTAGTTGGTGACTTTGATAGGGAAATAATAAAGGCGAAACTTGCTAAAGCAAGAGTGAAGGGTTTTGATGGGGTCTTACCGCTATTTTTGTTATCATTGAATGTGTTAGATAAATAATAATCTGTTTGGAATAGATAAGATAAATTCCAATTATATTAGATTAAGCAAGTGTGACAAATAAGCAGACCCAGGCGATAAATCAACACACGTGTTATGAGGATTTTATAAGATAAAGTAAAGTAAACAAATGTTGTACACACTCAAATATTGTTTAAATTAGTTCAATATTAAATTGTGTTATTTTTAAGAACTACAATCATATGATCTTTTAAAAAGGCTTTTGAGTCAAACTATCATATACGTTGTGATTTACACGTCCCTGCAACACAATTTCCGAATTTTTATACTAACGTTACGGGATTTTCTTGAAATAAAAGGTGAAAATAAAGCTTTCCAATTAAGATTAAGTGCTAAACACAGTTTGACAACATTTTTGAAATTTAATAAAACAACTAGAAGCTCAGTTTGAGAATGGAGAAACTTTATTGAAAATTAAGCAACAATCAGTTTCTGGTTGACGACATGCCCGACCAAAGGAGCAACATGAACTGATCCTGGATTAGCAGCGACATACTTGGTAGCAACGACTGGAGCACCATGAGCAACATAATTGTTGTATCCATGTCCATAACCATATCCGGCCCATGGAAGTCCCCACGGATTGACCTTAGCAACGTTGGCCTGAACGACTGTTGGCTTTGCTCCGTACCATCCGTTTCCGTTGACCCAAGCGTTGTCATAGACGGAGTTCACTGCTGGCCAGGATCCATGAACGGAAGAGTAAGGATACGAAACCAGACCCTTGGTGTTCCATTCATTCCATCCATTGTTCCATCCGTTGTTCCAAGAGTTCCATCCCAGCGATTGGACTGGCCACGAGTTCTCGACATATCCGGCTTGAGAGGCAACGGCCAAGCTGGCTACCAGAAATGCGATGAATGCCTATTTGAAGAAAACAAAATACATTGAGTGAATTTGATAAATGCTAAGGTTCAGTTTGAACTTACTTTCATTGTTAAAGTTGATCGATTTTTGGAGATTCGTGCTGTTTTCTATAAGTGCCAAAGACTTTGTATGATGTCAACTGAACTTTGTCGGGCTTTTATATCCTTGTTCATCGATTTAAGTTCTGCCAAAATGAATCAAATAATCCAATCACTTCCTATGGTTGACTTTTGAATGATTGTTAAAAAAGGTGAACAGTAATTACGTTTTCATTGCCTTTTTTGAACAGGTAGCAACTTCAAAAAGCAATAACAAGAGAATGGAACTGGTAGAAATTTCGATCAAAGAACAGAATATAGATGTGCAAGGATATAAAAACCTCGGCCACGATTAGTTGACGTCATACTTAGTCTTCAGTACTTCAAAGCGAACAGTTGCTCCCAAGCTCAATCAACCAAAACAATGAAGGTGAGTACAAGTTGTTAATTCAAACTGTGAGCTTAAACTCATGATTGTACATGTGTACAGGCCTTCATCGCATTCCTGGCAGCCAGCTTGGCCGTTGCCGCTCAAGCCGGATATGTCGAGAACTCCTGGCCAGTCAACTCCTTGGGTTGGAACTCCTGGAACAACGGATGGAACAATGGATGGAATGAATGGAACAACTGGAATACCAAGGGTCTGGTGTCTTATCCTTATTCCTCAGTTCATGGATCATGGCCAGCAGTGAACTCCGTGTATGACAACGCTTGGGTCAACGGAAACGGATGGTATGGAGCGAAGCCAACCGTCGATCAGGCCAATGTTGCCAAGGTCAATCCGTGGGGACTTCCATGGGCCGGATATGGTTATGGACATGGATACAACAATTATGTTGCTCATGGTGCTCCAGTCGTTGCTACCAAGTATGTCGCTGCTAATCCAGGATCAGTTCATGTTGCTCCTTTGGTCGGGCATGCCGTCAACCAGAAACTGATTGTTGCCTAAAATTCAATTTTCTCAATAAACAATCTTTCAGATTGAATTTTATTTTTTTATTGTTTTATCATGATGACAAAATTCGCGATATTCCTTCCTTGAAGTGTTTCTTCCAAATTTGAAGGGCAGTATGCACGTTTAAATTTGGCAATGTTTTATTCTAAATCGGGGAAGCAAATCGAGCAGAACAGATAATGATAACTGGTAAATAACTGGTTCAACACTTAGCGATTATTATGTGAACGCGAAGACTTTTCATCCGTTTCTAATGCCGATCAAGATAAGTCGTCCGAAATTTTATTCTCCGAGGGATTGCAGCGGAAAGAATATGCTTTGCATTTGTAATGGCAATGATCGAAATTCCTCAACTGCCTCACAATTTACAACAATTGTTCCACATTTTACTCTCCCTGAACACTGGTTTCTCTCATTTTAACTCAAACCTTCTCATTTCCCCTAACGAATTGCCACAAATTACCACAAATTCAATCATGAGCTGCACAATTTGTGTGATCATTAACGATGATTCTCCGTTTATCTCAGTCCCCTGATATTCAATCAGTCAGTTCTAGTTCTGAGAATATTCCCCGACGAAACTAAAAGCGAATCAGAAAACAAACGCACAGAGAGTGTTTTTCCAGCTATATATTTTCATCCATTCTGGCTCTCCGCGCCCTTAACTTTATGCAAAATAGTGAGAAATTTTCTCTCGTCTAGGAGCGAGAACTTAACCTGCACGTTAAAAAAGACGATAAATTTGAATCGGAATGCAAAACTTATCGAGAGCAAAATTGAAATTAGGGGAAAGTGTTCCTAAATGCGCATATTGGGTAATATGCGCATACAGCCGATTGACGATATAGCTGGAGATTCATCGTATCTAATAAGTGCAGTTTGAGGGTAATACGCTTTTAACATATGACATGAAAAAATTAAATTTTTATATTAAGTCAGAAAAATTTAAAAATTCAAACAAGATTATTGTCAGTTTTGTTATAATATATTGAACTTTAATTATCGTGCGCACAGAATCTGTGTGTAAAAATTTTAATGGTTTTTCTTTCTTATTCATCTGGAATCCGAAAATTCAACAAATTGAAGCATTTTGCAAAGTTTTAAATGATAAGATATTGGAATAAGAGACAGGTTCTGAATGCCCATATCAAGGCAGGTTAAATGCCTATATCAAGAAAAATAGATTAGTCTTATAATTTTTTTTACTTTTTATCATTTCAACATCAAATCTACGCTCAAATCACGATCTTACAGCGAAAAAAGAAGAACTTCATACTGATCCGATAAAAATACGATATGAACAAAATATTACCATGAAATATGGCCAAATGGCATACCTAACTATGTTTCATGCAAAAGAACTAGTGATGTAAAAAATTTCACAAAAATTTCAGCCTTGACGTATGCTTAGCATCCCTTTCTACCATTTTCAATTAAATAATATCAAAATATTGCAAGTGTTAATGAAATATATTATGTGTATAGCACCAAACCGAATAGCGACAGTAGGACTAGCGACGCTTTTTTACTAGCGGGATTCCTGTCATTCGAAAATTTGTTTTTCTTTTTTTAGTCGAGTAGGCGATTTCAATGTAGTACTCGAACATTGTTTATGTTATGTATGTACATTTTCCTTTGGCTATCAATCGCATGCTTCAAGTCTCCTAGGAAACTCGTGCTGCGTCGTTATTATTTTCAACGTCGCGACGTATGCGACGTGTCGCTAGTAGGCAAAGCTGCTATGATGATTAGCGCTCATATTTTGGATTTTTTCTGCAGGCATAATACATAAAACATAAATATGCGCATTTAGCCCGCCGGTTTCGGAAATCGGCTATTTTGACTTCTTTTTTTTATAAAATTATTTTCACAAAAACTGTAAGAAATTTTAACAGAAAAATTTCTTTAACGTATAAAAAACAGATGTCCGCTCATGTGTATATAGTTTTCAGACTCCTATCTATTGGAATATGGGAGAAAATGAGTGCTTTCCTTAATATGCGCATATAGCCCGCCTCTCCCCTATATGTGCTAGTAGAGTGTTCTTGCGGATGAAAATCTCTCCACGGGTGTTTTGATTCCCTGCTAAGGATTCAATTATTTTGTTGAATTCAATATATTTTCAGCATTTCTTGTTATCTGAATGAAAATATTTCCTATCATTCAACAAATTTCAAACTGTTTATGTTTCCATTATCCTCATCTTCTCACATTCATATTAGAATAACTTTAATAATATTTCCGTTCTAAACATCTTTTTCAATATAAATAAGTTAACTTTAATGCAGATTGTTCGAGTTTGCAAAGAAAACTCAACCGGACATGGAATGGAATGGAAATAAGAAAAGGGATCTAAAGAAGGGTGTTTGTAGAAGTTTTATATGATTGCTTATTTTCTTTTTAGATTTCAATAAATGTTATGAATTGTTTATTTTGTCTCATTGATACTTATTTTAGCTCCCGATCAAATCATTGATCGGAACGGCCACTTAAAAGACAGAAGATCCGGGATAGCTGGAGAAGGAAACAATATGAAAAAAAAATTTAGCTCCCCCTCAACCATCTCACCCCTCTCCCTTTAAGATTTCTTCCAGATCACTTCAAAATGAACAACTTGGTTTTGATTTGCTCTTTGCTGCTTACAGTTTTTTGGGTCTTCTTACGGTATTGCTAAACTATCTTCGAATATTTTTCGATTGTGAGAAGTTCTGGTGCGTTGGGAGGGTTCTTATCCTTGGGCACAATCTTTTTTTTTATTAGTTGTTAACCCAGGTGATAAATGCATTTTACGGATTGCATTCCAAGGCACGGTGAGCCACCGCGTCCCCCAAGGTTTGCTGCTCTGGATCCATGGGTGCATTTGGAAAACTCATGATACAATGCTAAAGAACATTTTACCCCCTACGCCATAAAGTCCACCTGGGGCCACTAACCTTTGTTCCCATCTCAAACTGTTTGACACACTACACTTCAAGTGGGAGGAAATTTCGCGCTAATGCGCTCCAAGGCAATACTCGTTACCGAATCCTCTCTCAGCTAATACCTCATTCTATCACAATTCGATGCGCAGCCCCTCCTCTAACGAGTTGGGACCCGACATATCATCGTATTAAAAAAGGTCCCCATTTAGCGCAACTACTTACTTTGTGGATCTAGTCCAGGACGTCAAGAAACACAAGGCGAGCTTCGACGACACTTTCTCTGTTCGAAAACGTGGGTCAGGAGGCAAGTTTCCTAAGCCACGTGCAGGACTCAGACTTCTCCGAACTCTCTAGTGTTGACTTAAGGCAGCAATCAGCGCATCTACCCAATTTTCAAGTCGGGTGCTTTACTCCCCAAAGCGCAAATCGAGCTGTAGACCGCCCTCATCAGGTCGCACTCGCGGTTCAGGCGCATTACTTCCCGAAACGCGTGTCAAATCCTGACACCTCCAGCATACTGTGCCTCACTGACACCGACATGTAAAACACGTCCCTAAGTGATCGGTCCACCAATGGCCACCACTTTGCGCATCTACTCGTTTTGCGAGTCGGGTCTATACCCACCGAAACGTTAAACGAGTTGACGATCGCTCTCCCTCCGGTCACGTCCGCGTTTCAGGGCCATGACCTCCCGAACGCGTGTTGGACCCTCACCCTCACACCCAAGTACTGGTACCTAAGTACCCGGGTGCACCATTTCTTCCGCGCGGGTTTGGCAGACCCGTCGACGGCCTCTAGTGGGTTAAGTGATAGTTCTCTTGGCCGTACATCTGCAATACGCCGGACTTGCAGACACGTTTCCGCCCTGGACCACGAGGAGGTGGAACTACCAACCCAGAGCAACCTGAATGTTGTTAGCGGCATACCACTCCATGGCCTTTTTTTTATAAAGGTAGGATACCAAATCCAGCCAAAACAGCACAGACAATTCATGATTCTTCAGGAAAGGCAACAAACACTTTTGATGATTTTCTTTTACATAAATTTCCTGGTTGACAGTCCCATCTGTAACGCATATGTCGCTTTACAAGCCTCAGGAGCAGATAAATATTTGCAAACTTTGATAGTTCAATATGCTTGAAAATGTCTGACACCTTTCCCCTTGCACTTGCTGTTAAAAACTCTTGTCCCGGAAGCTGTTTGAAGTCTGCTTTGGCGAAGGTTTCGTCGTACATTACCACGCAATCTAACTTTGTCAACAATGCCGTATACAGCTTCCGAGATTTTGTTTTTGCCGTGAGGTTATGTTTTCATTGCGATTAGCAGCATCACTACCTTCTTATAAGTCGATAGTCCGGATCGTTTATAAGCTTCATGCAGGGTTGTAGACGATATTCCCAACTTATTGGCGACATCTCGAACGGAGAGATTGGGTTTCCCCTTGAAAGTGCCAGTTACTCTTCTGTTCGTCACTGCAGCTTTCACCTAGATTCCGGCTTGCTAGTTGTCGAAATACGTTCCCCGAACACTTTTACTACTTTTGTGACGTTTGATTTCGCCACATTCAACGATTTAGCTTTTTCTGCTTGCGTGTAGTTTGGATTTTCACGAGGCATGTACAAAATTTTGATTCGTAGCTCTTCTTGCTTGGACGCCATTTTGAGAACTAAGAGCTAATGTCAAAAGCCAAATAGAAGCATTATACTACACACTAGACTGAGTTGATTTGGGATCATTTTGGAATTTCTCAAACCCTGGGGTCTTAAAAGCATCGTTTTGGTTCGAAACTCATCCATGCTTTTTTACAGAATTTTGAAGTAACGTTTATATGAACAATTTTGAGCTTTAAGGTTTGTATGGGAAAATTGAATATTTTGAGCTGAAAAATCATCATAATTTTTGTTTCTTCTGTGGAACCGAGCCTGCTAATGATTTTTGTACCAATTTATAAATTTTCCGAAGAAAATTTTCCACTGAACAACTTTGTCGAAGACATTAACTTAGCTATTTTATTGGGCAAAAAAGTTATAAGCTGTTTAACAGGGGTGTCGAATCGTGACGTGTGTGTGTTCGGCTCAAATCTTCCGACGCTTGCCGAATGATTTCCGTTCCAGTGATGTTGATTTGATTAAGGGCATAAAAACGCAATTTTCTAAATTAAAGTTCCCTTTCAGAAACCGTTATCCGCATTTTCTTTCGTTTGCATTTTATCATACTTTTTTCCCGCAGCGTACAAGAATAGATACATATGACCCATTCCAAGCACCCCTGAACTGGAGAACCGATTTTTCATTATCCAAAAATAAATTGCACAGCGTTAAAAAGGTTTAATCTTGAGTGTCATTCGCCATTAAAAGATTTTCAGCGACTTTTTTTTAGAATTGAGTATGTTATCGTTTAAATTCAAAAATTTTAGTAGGAAACTAAACTGAGTTTTGCAATTATTCTTTATTTAAAACATAACTTTGTCGAAAATCTAGCTATGTCAAAAAAAAATGTTTGCAAAATGATGAAGAAAAGTCATCTTTTAAGCATGATGTATGATAAATAACAGTCACGGCAAGTTTACGCTCTAGAATTGTTGATAAAGGTATTTATTTTTATGCGTTAAGCGTCACGAAAATTCTACTCTTTTTCAAATTATGATTTACTGAAATCGCACTTGAAAACAGTTGATTCAAGATTAAATAAATTATCAAACAAATGAAATCCTCATCGATTTTGTAAAAGAATATTTGTGAATCATAAAGCAGGTAGTTATCTGTGATTTGAATTGAAATCTTGCAAAAAGATCAAGTTCTTCTTATATCTATGTTAGAATGAAAAACACCACTAGTATCTTCCATATCTTTCTGACATTATGGTCAAACAAAATAAGTTCCATGAAAAAAAATTAATGAGATATAAAAAATCTTTGAACATGTAAACTTAAAAGACTAACTTTTTATATCAAAAAAATTCATGAGACTTTCGTAGAAAAATAAATCACAAAATTAATAAATTTTTTCTAATAACAAATTGTCCTTAATTGAAATTTCCACCTCAAAGAATGTCACTAGAAAATCCAAATCAAACCCCGTGTTCATAAAAAATCTCCCAAAAGAGACTTTTAACTGAGTTTTGAAATTATATAAATTAAAATATGTACTAGCACAAGGTCTCATGCAAAATTTATGCCATATTATTCTAAGGTAAGGGGTTGCGCAACGCACCCGAAGTTTGTATGGAATTATGTGGGTGGTATTCAGTATGAACAAAAAAAAACAGTTTTTCGTCATTAATTTAGGTCTTTATCAACCAATGTTTCTTGTAATTTGAGTATTTAAAAGCTTTAATAATGACAATATTTCATCTGAAGAATGCATTTCGATTAGAGTTATCATAAACCAGCTATCACGTTCAAAACGAGTATATGAACGTTGATTGACGATCATTCAAGTATTTTTGTAATTGACCCATCAGAAGCTAATTTTTGAAACTAAATATCATTTTTACCAAACCATTGTCAAAATGGGACTTTGAGATAAACTGTTTGTCATAATCAAAATTGGTGTAAAACTTGGCTTTCATGTTCCTTCCAAACCCAATTTCTAATAATTCCATACAAATTTTAGGGTAATTGAGCCATCTATTTCAATGGTCCAATCCCCAAATTTGGCACTGGACTTTGTGCCAGGCCTAGGATCTATTTTAGCTTGCAACTCATAAGATTTTCATAAGTCGGCTGATTGAGGCACTCTAGTGTCCATTAACTAACTTTTAAAAGATCGAAGGATTTTGAAATTGTCATTTATTTTTCCTTTCCTTTGCAATTAAAGATGAAAAAGATTCAGAAACACCTTTCAACGCTTTTACGAATGAATATTTCCTAGTATTAGTTTTTTTTCTAAATAATATTCATATGAACGCACAATAAACTTCGAATAAAATTGATGTGAGCCTTATCTGCTTATATGGGCCTAGGAGATTTAATTCTCCTTATTTTTTTGGGAAAAAGTTAATCGATTTCATCACCAAATAACATTATTTATTGAAGTTTTATGCATTTTAAGTAAATTCAGCATTAATTTTAAGATTATTATTAATACTTTGATTTATTTCATGTAGCTGACCATAAAATTTCGTGACGTCACAACGCTTTGCAAAACCTTGCTTAAAAAAAATGGCGCGTTGTGACGTCACGAAACTGAATCGCTCTAAAATAAATTGAAACCAAAATTTGAAAAAATAAAAAAAAAAGCAATTTGTTGGTTGTAATGAATCGATACTTTCCTGAAATTTTCATAAAATTTGATCGAATAGAAGAGCAGAAAAATGTGGTATTGTAAAAAAAAACTGAAAAGTAGAAAAAGAGGCGTGTTGTGACACCACGATTCCTTTTGCTTATATTTAGTTAACTATTTGATCTATTGGTTTCAAATTGTAGTGAATTAAATTTTGTCCGTAGAAGGTATAATTTTTTCCAAGGTGCGATATGACCTGTAAAACTTACATAAAATTTACAAAAAAAAATTTGGCAAACGTTGTGACGTCACGCTGGAATGGGTCATATAGTAAACAATTAAATTTGTATTTACTGATTTTATCCGTAGTTTTCAGAAAACCACATCGCACCACACGAGAATACGTCTGGAACTGACAATGCTTTGCTTGCACACAGTTTATTCGAAACGAGTAATATGAATAATATCTATATAATATCGATGGGAATGGTATTTAACCCATTAAGGTCATTCTGGGCGATATTGTATTCAGATTATATGTAGAAGTTTGCCATTTTGCAACAATGCATGATTTCTATCTGATGAGATTGTATTAGGGACATGCAACCAAGGTTGCCGAAAAAAAATCTGACTTTCTATGATTTAACCCCAAAATTCTGTGATGGTTTTCTGTGATGCTATTTCCTTTGATTGCAATGTAAATTCAAGATAAATTGGGAATTTATTACATTTTAGTTGGGTAAAATCAATTAAAATTACCAATCTTATCGTACTTTCCTAATTCGAAGTAAAAAATCTAAAATTTATATTGACCAGAAAAATTAAAATTTATGAAATTCATGCAAAATTCTAAAATTCTGTGAAATCTGCGAATATTTCAAAATTCTGTGTTTTGTGACACAGATTCCGTGATGAAAATTTACTTAAAATTCTGTGAAATTACAGGTTTCTCTGTGATTCTGGCAACCTTGCATTCAACCATGATGTGTATTATGGTTATTATTGTGTCACAGTATGGGATCTTTAAATTTTTTTTTATGTTTCGATTACAGTCGTTGTAACATCTTAATGTCATTCGTGACTTACACTTTAAAAAATGGAAAAGGTTCAGTGTTGAGTGGAATCAAGTCTTAGATGCAATGTTTTGGAAATTTCTCATCTCGAAGGCTACCGTAAAAAAAATATTTCACCAAGTTTCAACTTCGTTGCTCGTTGATTGAACAGGCACACTTAAACCGAGGAACAGAAAAACTCAATTGCGAATAACACATTTGATCGTATTGCTTCTATCTTCGTCTATTTTTTCCACCCTCCAAAAAACTTACCAGTATTTCCTTCGGGATTAATCGTTAGGAAACGCTTAGAACATATTTAAATCCCCACGTATTCACTAGAAAAAATGGATCCAGACGGTTCTTAGAGGTTTCAGCGTATTTTTTTTCTTAAAATCTTTTCCACGCGATATAGTTAGAGGGAAATGAAAATTCCATTATCCTTGCATTATTTTTTTATTTTCGGATAACACTTTGTTAATTTTTTATAGAACTAAAAATGTAATAGCTAAAGTTAATTTTCGACGTCAAGCTAATTGGAAAGTAAATTTCGAAAAAAAACGGCCACTATTGCACAAAATTTTACTTCACAACCAACTCAACGACTAGACTCTTGATTGGCTTCAACACATCTCTTACTGCGCATTCGTAGCAACTCGACCGGGTCCAACGCCAGCCGGAGGACTGGCCGTCACGTATCGACCGAAAGCTGATCCGTAATTGCTTGGAGCTTGATTGTCGTTTCCGGTGGAGGTCGTTACTGGCTTTGGCAGTCCATTGACTCCCTGGGCCGGAGCTGCTGATGCAGAATCATCTGTCTGAGATGGTTGCTGTTGCTGCTGTTGGGGAGTGTTATTGTGAACCTGGAAGCTCGAGTAGGACACAGCAGCTCCATTTGGCTGAGGATTGCCGGGTTGAAGCAAACGTTGATCCAAAAATGGAGGAATTTGAGGAGGTTGCGCAAATGGTGGTAATTGAGCAGGAGCAAGTTGTGGAGGAACTTGAGGAATCTGCGGAATCAATGGGAATTGTGGGTAGGCTGCTGGTGGTCCAAACTGTTGCGGAAACTGGTATGGCAGTGGAAGGAACTGGTTGAATCCTGGCTGGGCAAACTGAGGAAATCCTGGAACGAATCCTGGTCCACTGTAAGGATTAAACCCGTAGAAACCATCCGGGGCAACGTTGAACGGAGTCGTCAAAGGCTGGATAGGGGCAAACTGCTGCGGGTAATCCACTGGGGCTGGAACTTGTCCACCGGGATTCACCGGAGGCACTCCCTGAGCCCCAACAGTGGCCACAGCGGCCAAAATCGTCACGAAAACCTGATATTTCAGAGAGAAAAAACTCCAATCAATTCACTTGTTCACAAAACGAAACACCACCCAATCAAACTGCGTTGCTACCTTCATTGATTTGCACTGATGATCCACACAGATTCGCTTCACTTAAACCGATTCACCGAAGGCTTAACTTGCGTTTGACCCATCTTGGCCGGTGGCCGACAACTTTTATAGATATTAAATCAAAACAAGCTCGAAAAATCGATGCGATGACCTCCAGAGTGCCATCAAATCGGTCACTTCTGGTGTGAAACTTTAGTGACCCATCCACACGGGGCGGAAAATAAAACTTTAGCCAGCCATGGTTGAATTCAAGAAAAAAAAAACAAAACACTCAAAATTGTCTTCTGTGAGAAAAATATATTATGGTATGTGCTTGTTTAGTAGTTCAATAAATTTTCGTTCGATCGTAAAGTATTATTTAAAATAAAAATGTTTATACCAACTATTCGAAGAACTACAACCCTGTTCAACAGATTTACGATACATACAGTTAGGTCATATATGAAGAGATGTAATTCCACAAAATGGAAAAAAAACGGAGGCCAAGGTCGGACCCGCACGTAAGTTCGACCCAAATCCGTTACGGTTAATCGTCGCAATGCATTTTTTTCGGTTGTTTTTCTGGGCTGTTGACTCGGAAATAACTTAGAGTGGATCTAGAAGTTTGTTGATTTTTTTCTCACCTTCACCTTCACTGCAGGATTAAATAAAACGTAGGCACAATTGGTTTCAGATGGCAACCTACCAAAAATTATAATATTTTAATTTTGATTTTTATAAAAGGGGCAAATAACAAATTTGGAAGTATTTGTGAACTACACTCACGTGAACTACTGTGAACTACACGAAGTCAAAGTAGCAATGAAGGTTCTTTAATGCTACTGTCCAGACTTTCTTCGAACAAAAACATACACAACAAATTTTAAATTGCTGGAAACCAGCAAAATTTTGCTGGTTTTTGTCTTGCTGGTTTTCTAGCAAAATTTCCAGCAATTTGAATTGCTGAAAAAGATCAGCAAACCCAACTGCTGGAAGCCAGTCTGAAAATCAGCTTTTTTTTTCAAAAAACAACCGGAAATTTTAAGTTTCTTAATTTGATTTAAAATTTAAATATAATACCCTCATGATGGTCATATTTATAAAAAGAAATTAGTTTGTTCATTTTTCTTGAGCGACATTTATTTAAATTTTTATTTCAAAATACAATATCTGCCAGTCAGTCGGCCGCTTTTCACCAAGCCTTTTACATTATGCTCCATCTGAAATAAAAATACAAAATATAAGATTCTTCAACGAAATACTTAATCGCTTCCAAAAATTATACCTTTGGTTGAAATGCTTCATAGCTGGAATAGAGAACGAAATAAAATTCGGTGACTGTTGCAACGAAAAATAACTAGAAAAAAAAAAAACAAATTCGAGTTTGACAGACCGATCGCTGGTTTTTTCAGCAACGCAGAACAAGTACTGGAAAAATCAGCAAGATGAAGTTTCCAGCAAAAATTGGATTGCTGAAGTTTTCCTGCAATTTTTTTTACTAGAAACTGAGGCATAAATTTACTGTGTACACTCTGAGTTAAATTTCAAATACTGATTGGAAAAAGTAAGCTAATAGCACTGATTGGTAGGAAAAGAAACTTGAAAAACATTATCCCATTGTTTTATGATACAATATTTTTAGTCGAATTTGAAGCCGAGATCCACCCTAGTTTTACTTATTTTTCAATGAGTTGTTTTATCTGCCCCTTGTTATACTATTTCAACTCTGCGACCGGAACCGCCCAAGCTCGACCGCATCATTTAACACTTAAAAGCATGTAAAAAATCAAAAGTTGTCGGAACTAAGTCGCTCAAAAGGATTACTTTTATGAATTTCAATCCAACTTAAAAAATATCAGCTTTATGATATATTCTTAACCTTTTCTCATTTATTTTTTTCAAATGTTTTTAATCGTTTTTTTATGGTGAAATCTTTCTAAAAATTTACAATATTCCAATGTTATGGAATTTTTTTTAAAGATTGTTTAAATAAAAACATACCAACGTTTACAACAGCTTAAACATAAAAAAACAAAATTGATTGATTGGATTCGGAAGTGATCAAACGCATCTTGATTTTGTTCACCGAAAAAGTCTCTTTTGGTTCGTCTTGTTTTGATGACTGGCGATGATTGATTGCAATCGATGACGAGTTGGTAGCAAAATAGCTACAAATTGGTGATTGATTGCCAATTAAATTCAGATCGTCATGATCACTGAAATTTAAAGAAGAAAAAAAGAGTCCAACACAAGCTTTTTTCAAAAATCAATCATAATTCCATCCAATTTCAATCGACTTTGATAATTAATATTCATTTTGACAATTTTTAACAATCAAAACAATTTCGACCATTTCTATTAAATTTGACAATTCAAAAAAAAAAAATCTAAACTCCTCGCAATCTTTCAGAATTCTGAGGAAATTTTCGATATTTCTATTAAATTTGACAATTCAAAATAAAAATCTAAACTCCTCATAATCTTTCAGAATCCTTAGGAAGTTTTCGAAGCTTAAAGGTTTCTGAACTTTACAAAGATTTTCAGAAATTTTACAAATAGTTTCAAAACAATTCAAAACAATTCATAATTTCAAGAAAATAATCACAATTTTCATAATTTTCAAAACTTTTCAAGTAAAAGTTGATTTTGAAACTAAAAATATATTAGAAATTTCATACTTTTTCCAGTATTTCATAAAATATTTTAAGAGTTCATATAGCTCAGAAATTATTCAAAATTATTTAGAATTTTCAGAAATTTTCAAGAACTCTTCAATTCCATTTTCAAGAATTTTCAGAAACTTTTCAGAATTTTTCAGAATTGCTCAGATGATTTAAGATTTTTTTCAGAATATTTTAGTATTCAGAATTTTTCGAGATTTTCAGAATTTTTCTGAATATTTCAGAATATTCGAGAATTTTTCTGTTTTTTTAAGTTTAAAATTTTTTAAAATTATAAAAAAATATCAGTGCTATTCAGAATTTTTCAAAATTATAAGATTTTTTTTTACAAAAATCGTTTTTTTTTTTTCAAAGTTTAACAACCTCTTCAAAATTTTTTTAAAAAAATTAAGTAGTTTTTAAGTAGTTTTCAAAAAATTTCAGGATTTTCTCAATTTTTTCTTCACAATTTTTAATTATTTAACAGTTTTTCCACATGTCTTTAAAATATTTCAGAAAATTTCAGAGATTTTTTCATAATTAACCAGAATTTTTCAGAATTTTTCAGTTTTTTTTCAAATTGACTGGCGATGATTGATTGCAATCGATGATAAGTTGGGAGCGAAAGAGTTTAAAAATGCTGATTGCTCGCAAATAAGATACAGAATATTTCAAAATTGTTCAAAATTCATTCAAAAAAAAATTCAGAATCTTTCATAACTTTCATAACTTTCAAAACTTTTCAAATTTTTCAGAATTTCCAGGAATTTTTCAGATTTTTTCAAAATTTAGTTTCTGTGAAAACTTCAAAATTAAAAAAAACATAGTCCTTTTTAGAATCTCTCAGTTTTTTTTTCATATTTCTAAGATATTTCCCAATATTTTCAGAGTTTTTATAGTTCAACATAAAATTTCAAAAAATTCCGAATTTTTTTCAAGATTTTTCAGAACATTTCCAAACTCTTATGTAATTTTTCTTAAATTTCCAGGAGTATTTCAGAATTTTACAGAATTTTTCTGAGGTTTTCAAATTTTTTGAGGGGTTTCAGAACTTTTTCAAAGTTTTTTAGAATTCAGATTTCTGAAAGATTAAGATTTTTTCAGAATTTTTCGGGAATATCAGAATTTAAAAAAAAAAATTGTCTAAAGTTTTTCATATTTTTTTAAAATTATTTTTTTATTTTTTTCTATGACTTTTCTTAAATTGTCGGGTGAATTTCAGAATTTTTCAGTGTTTTCAGAGTTTTTCTGTGTTTTCAAAAGTTTTCAGAATTTTTCAAAAAATTCCATATGTTTATGAAATTTTCAAAAAAAAAATCTTAATCTATTTTTAATATTATAAATGAGTTTTGGATAATTTTTCAGAGCTTTTCAGAATTTTTAAGAGTTTTCCAGAATTTTTTTAAATTATTCAGAAATTTTCAATGTTTTTCAGAATCTATTGGAACTTTCGGAATGAGCAAAATATTCCAGAATTTGAATATTTGATAATATCACATAGTTTCTCATAAATTTTCAGAATTTTTAATAGCTTTTTTTAAACGAAGTTTATTAGGCCTTTCGCTTTAACAAAGTTTTAGTGCTTTGAAAATTATGTATCTACAGATTTTCAGATAGCCCATAAAATTTTCAGATTTTTCCAGAATTTTCAGTTATTTTCAAAAGTATTTCAGACTTGAAAAAAAAAATCAGTATGTTACAGATTTTTTTCGTTTTTTAAAACTTTTGAGTGTTTCAGATTTCAAAATTCTCAAAGTAATACCAAATTTTACAGATTTTTCTGAATATTCAAAGATTGTATAAAGATTTTGGAAATTTTCCAAAACATTTTAGAGTATTGAAAATTTTTCAAAATTTTGCAAAATTTTGCTTAATTTTAAGAATTTTACATAATTTAACAGAATTTTCTATATTTTTAAAGAATTTTACCGAATAGTACAGAATTTTCAAAAATTTTACAGTATTTTACAGAATTTTACAGAATTTCACATAATATTACAGTATTTTACAGAATTTTACAGTACTTTACCGAATTTTACAGAAATTTACAGAATTTTACAGAATATTACATAATTTCACTGAATTTTACAGATTTTTTTTAGAATTTTACAGAATTTGACACAGTTCAACTGAATTTTAAAGAATTTTATAGAATTTTACAGATTTTTACTGAATTTAAAAAAATTTAAAGAATTTTGAAGAATTTCAAATAATTTTACAGAGTTTTAAAGAATTTTGCAGAATTTCTAGGAATTTCATAGAATTTTCAAGAATTTCACAGGCTTTTGCAAATATTTAAATTTCAACTTTTATAGAATTTTTCAGAATTTTTCAGAGCATTTCAGAATTCAACAAAATTTTTTAGAATTGAACTGAATTTTTTTCGTTTTTAATGATCTTTTAATATTTCTCAGAATGGTTTCAGATCTTTTCAGTTTTTTTCAGTAATTTTGAGAATGTTTAAGAATTTTCAAGAATTTTTTTTTCTCAAGATTTTTTCAGACTTTCAAAGAATTGATCAGAATTTTTAAAAACATTTGCAATTTTTGAAATTTTAAAGAATTTTCAAGAATTTTTAGAATTTTCAAGAATTTTTAAGAATTTTCAAGAATTTTTAAAAGTTTTCAAGATTTTTTAGGAATTTAGTAGAATGTTCAAGAGTTTCGAAAATTGTTTATGGAATTTTAAGTTTATTTCAAAATATTTCAAGAATTTTGAAGCATTTCATAGAATTGTAAAGAATTTCTAAGAATTTAAATTTTTTAAGAATTTTTAAGAATTTTTAAGAATTTTTAAGAATTTTTAAGAATTTTTAAGAATTTTTTTAGAATTTTGAAGTATTTTTTAAATTTTTAAGAATTTTTAAGAATTTTCAATAAATTTTATGAATTTATTAAAGTTTTTAAAAAAAATCAAAGTTTATAAAATTATCAGAATTATTCTGAATTTTACTCAAAATGTTCTCGACATCATTCAGAGTTTTTCTGAATTTTGAGGCGTTTTTCAGAAATTTTCAGTGCTTTAAATTTAAAAAAAATTCAATAAATATCAAAATTTTCCATTTAACCAAATTAAAAAAAAATTGAGATTTTTTTTCCTGAAATTCTTTAATTTTTTTTTTTTGCCGAATCGTCCCAAAATTTTAAATTTCTTAGAGATTTTTTTAGAATTTTATTGAATATTATTGAAGTTTTTTTTTATTTATTTTAAATTTTCAAATTTTGTCAGATTTAATCAAAATCGAGAATGTGCAGTATTCTCAGTTATTTCTTACAATTTTCCAAAATGCATCAGAGATTTTATTGAGATTTCAGATTTTTTTTTCTTAATAATTATATGATTATTTTTAAATAGATTCGGAAGTTTCTATATTAAAACATATTTCCTGTATCATTTAAAGAAATTATTGGAGATTTCATGATATTAAATTAAGGTTATATATATTATCCATGGATGTTTGTTTAATTTTTAAGAGATTTTATGAAAAAAGAAAGGTTAAAAAAAAACTTTCGAAATATTTTGAAATTTTATAAATAATTAATTGTTTTTTGTCTATTTTTACATATTTTGACAATGTTTCAAACTTTATAAATTGCGACAACTGACTTTTGAATTTTAAGTTTGATACCTTCACTTCTTCTTTGTTTTTGGATTTTGGATTCACCGTTTATAATTTTGTAGCATTTTATTTCATTATTAAATGCATCCTTTTTTTCAAATAAATTTTCAATCAAAAGTTAAGCTTAAGGTTGTCGATTTCTTTCAGCACGTATGCGGGCAGGACAAATCCGGTCATTTTTTTTAAAAACATTGCAAAATTAAGACTTACTTACTTACTTAATGATCCCGCGCCGATCCTCCGGTGCATAGGGCCGTGGTAAAAGACCTCCACTGTTGACGATCCGGAGCCAGCGTCTTCACCTGGTCCCAGTCAAGATTCTCGTCGACAGTTCGGATTTCAGCGGCTAGGCTTCGCCGCCACGAATTTCTGGGTCTGCCTCTTCTTCGATGACCTTCTGGATTCCAATCTAGCGCCTCTCTGCAAATCTCGTTTTCATCTCTTCGCAGCGTGTGCCCAATCCATCTCCACTTACGTTCCCGAATCTCGATTTCTAGCGCCTTTTGATGACACCGGCGATGTAGTTCCTCATTCGATATCCAATTGCCAGGCCACCAAGCGCGGATGATATTCCGCAGGCAGCGGTTTACAAATACTTGCAGTTTTCGCGTCGTTACCGCATATGTGCACCAAGTTTCGCACCCGTACAGCAATACGGATTTGACGTTTGAGTTGAAGATTCGGATTTTCGTTCGTAGAGAGATCTGGCGTGACCGCCAGATGTTTCGGAGACTCGCAAACGCAAATCGGGCCTTTCTTATCCGGGTTTCGATGTCTTTTCTGGTACCACCATCAGGCGTTATCTGGCTACCAAGATACTGGAAGCACTCCACTTTCTCAACTTGTTGCCCAGCTACCATGAAACTGGAGGGATTTCTGTGTTGATCTCCATCGACTTGGTCTTTCCGACATTGACTTTGAGACCTGCTGCCTTGGAACTTTCGGTGAGGTCGTCGAGTTTGCTCTGCATATCTGGTTGTGTTTGGGCGAGCAAAACAATATCGTCAGCCAGGTCAAGGTCGTTCAGTTGCTCCATTGTTGAAGGATTCCACGGCAATCCTCGGTTCGGTGCACAGTCAATCGATCCAATCAGAATCTCATCCATTACGATTAGAAAAAGTAGCGGTGATAGAATACATCCTTGTCTCACTCCAGCAGATACCGGGATTGGTTCGGACAAGACACCGTCGTGCAAGACCTTGCACGAAAATGCCTCGTACTGTGCTTCGATGAGATGGACTAGTTTCTCTGGGACCCCTCGTCGCCTTAGAGCCGCCCAGATGTTTTCATGGTTAAGTCGGTCGAATGCTTTTTCGAAATCAACGAACACCAGCAGAAGAGAGTCCTGGAATTCGTTGATTTGTTCCAGTATGATTCGTAGCGTTGTGATGTGGTCCACACATGATCGTCCGGATCGGAATCCAGCTTGTTGCCGTCGGAGTGTAGCGTCTATTTTCTCCTGGATCCTGTTCAGGATAACTTTGCAGAGTACTTTGAGGGTTGTACAGATCAACGTTATGCCTCGCCAGTTACCGCACTCTGTCAGGTCTCCTTTTTTCGGGACCTTTACGAGGATACCCTGCATCCAGTCGGCCGGGAATGTTGCAGTATCCCAGATGTCAGCGAAAAGACGGTGCAACATTTGTGCTGATAGGGCAGGGTCGGCTTTCAGCATTTCAGCAGGGATGCAATCGATCCCAGGTGCTTTGTTGGATTTCATGTTTTTGATTGCCGCTTCTATTTCAGCCAGCGAAGGCGCTTCCGAGTTGACGCCATTTATGCGACTTACTGTTGGCGCTTCCAGCTGCAGATTCTGTTGGCCATCGCTATTCGTGACTCGGAAGAGTTGTTCGAAGTGCTCAGTCCATCGTTTGAGCTGATCTGTTCGATCGGTCAGTAACTGACCTGCTCGGTCTTTTAGCGGCATTCTTGCATTAGTCCTTGCACCACTGAGGCGGCGAGAAATGTCATAAAGTAATCGGATATCTCCATTGGCGGCGGCTCTTTCCCCCTCTTCGGCTAGGGAGTTTGTCCAGGCTCTCTTGTCTCGTCTACAAGCTCGTTTAACTGCCTTTTCCAGCTCCGCATATCGAAAGCGGGCGGCTGCTTTGGCTGACCCGGTACATGCCTGCTCAATTCCGACTTTCGCCTTTCTCCGATCATCGACCATCCTCCAAGTTTCATCCGACATCCATTCACTTCTTCTTCCACAAACTTTACCGAGAGTACCATGGCTCGTCGTGATAAAGGCATTCTTGATTCCACACCACTGTTCTTCGACTGTTCCGTCTGTCGGCAGCTCCGAGGCTCGGGATTCTAGCTGTTCAACGTATGCCCTTTTCACCTCTGGATTCTCCAACCGGCGGACGTCGTATCGACACCCGACTTTCTCCTCGCGCCGTTGGACACGCGCAACTCTCAGTCGTATCTCGCCAAGGACGAGGTGATGGTCAGATGCAATGTCTGCGCTTCGTTTGTTGCGGACATCAAGAAGGCTCCTTCTCCATTTTCGACTGATGCAGATGTGGTCAATTTGATTTTCTGTTCGGCCATCTCGGGATACCCAAGTGACCTTATGTGCTGGTCGATGGGGGAAGCGCGATCCACCGATCACCATGTTGTTGTTGCCACAAAATTCTACAAACAGCTCTCCGTTTTCGCTCATCTGTCCTAGGCCATGGCGCCCCATGATGCGCTCAAGGCCTTGATTGTCGGAGCCAATCTTTGCGTTGAAGTCGCCCAAATGGATTTGAATGTCACCCTTCGGAATTCTCTCAACCACGCTGTTCAGTTGACTGTAAAACTGCTCTTTCTCCTGCAAGTCGGCAACGTCAGTTGGCGCATAACACTGGACCATTGTAAGGTTTCTAACCCGTGTTCTAGATCTGGCTACGATTATTCTTTCGTTTATCGGTTCCCATCTAATGAGGGCCGCGTAGGCCTGCGGGCTTAACAGGAAACCAACTCCTCGTTCCCGAGTAGCATGTTCTCCTCGTATGCCAGAGTAAAGCAGGACTTGCCCGGATTGTGTCTTGTGTTCTCCAGTATTAGGCCAACGGACTTCGCTCAGTCCCAGAATTTCAAGCTTGAGGCGGCTAGCCTCTCTAGCAAGTTGTTCCAGTTTGCCTTGTTGGGCAAGGGTTAAAACATTCCAAGTTCCAATTCGTGTCCGTGTTTTCATGCTAAAAGTCGTCGCCAAAGTTCCAGGTCGGTCATTTCTTTCGGATTCCGTAACAATTTCAAATCGGGAGCAGTAGGTTGTTAGCCTAAAGTAAATTAAGACATTTGATTTTAAAACTGTCAACCAAAATCGGGCCAATATTTGGGAAAATTTTGTCAAAACATAAGAGTTAGTCATCGAAAATCAAGATAGAAAAAATTGAAAAATATTTATTTTCATCAAAATTTATCCGCAGATTTTAAATTGCATTTTAATCTTTAAAAACCTTTCATGATTATTTTTATGAAACTTACTTTAAAAAAAAAATTACGACACAATTTGTTTATTTTTTGATCGATTTTTTTAGCGAATGAACATACACGTATAGGATCTCAGTGAAACTTCATGTTTTTTTGAAGAGATCAAATTAACTTAACACGAAACCGTACGTCTTTCAGAGATAAATATGATGGCTAGCATCTTACAAACGCTAAAACCTCCAGCACACAGAAAAAGTACTATGTTTTCCGTGACAGAGCTTTGATCTCATGATTGCACTATGGGGTTTGAGGCGGCAAAAAGTCAAAAACTGAACTTTAACGGATCGCTTTTTTATTTTTACTAGTTAATAACTTAATATTTAACTAAGATATTCCCAGTTTTTCAACTCATTATCTTGAATACTGAACGCACCACAGACATCAAACTTTGAAAAATTGAAAAATTTATATGATGAAGAAAAGAATTTAAATCACATATATTTCTATGGAAAATTTATTTTCTTAGATTCAAAGTACACCATATGAAAGCTTATATTAAAAGCTATCATTTGAACCATTCAAAATTTTACACACTAAATCGATCTATGATAAAAATGAGTGAATGATGATTTTTTTCAAAAGACAAAAACTTAAAAGCCTTGCCAAAAAAAATCCCCGCATTTCTTCATCCTCTTTTTACTATCAAGATCTATTTTAAAGTCCTAAAAATACAATGAAAGAGATTCCAGGCACCTTAAAGCACCGTTTTTTGATTATAGTCAAATAAAGCTGAAAATATCATGCAAATGGGTAATTTTTACCCATTAATGAGTATAAATTCAACAAAGTTGATGTTGGTTTGTCAAGAAAAATGTTTCTCATGATTGATCAATCATTTCACATATTTTTCTCTTGAGTTTCATGAAATGTCTTAATGTTATTAATCATTTAATGATCAATTAGTCCAAAACCCAGTTTTCAAAAATAAAAAGTAGGGTCAAAAATAACACCAAGCATCGTACTTTAAAAGTTATTTATACAAAATTTTTGTTAGAATTTATTTTAAGATAGTTAAAATAGTAATTTTCATACAAAATTTTCAAAAATAACAAAATAGTCCAAAACACCTAATCATACTTTTTGCCGCCTCATTGTATGGAACTGCCCCATAGTGGATTGCTGGATTAGAGGACTTGAGAATAAATCCGGGAAAAATCTGGGCTTTTCCAATGAAATCCGGGCAACTGAGCCTGACCGGATTTTTCCCAAATTTTATATTTAATATCCAGGCAATCTGGCAACCTGATGTTAGCTTAGTATAAAATATCTCGTATTTGGTCTTTAATGATGCTCTTACGACAGCATAAAAAAAGAAAACAAACCATTTATTCGATGTTTGTATCGCCAGTCCGCAGTATTAAGTTTTTTGTTTGCGCGGCCATACTAATCGACCTGTTCGATTTATTACGTCTTAGATATCAGTCCACTGGAGCAAGTTGATTTGAGACTTTCTGAATAAAAAAATTAGATTATTTTCCTGCTCAGAATTTAGCAGCCTAAACTAAAACTCGGCACTTCAGGATGTCTTATTTACAAAAAAAAAAAAAGTTTTACAGAAATTAATTTGTCTAGATTAAACATGGTCTAACACACATGTGGAATGCTATAGTAAACGCCTTCCGCCGGGGGGATTGTTTGAAACATAAAACCTGTAGGTACCGATCCAAGAAACTTCTCCCGAATTGCGATTTCATCCATCCATAAAAGACCAGCTTTGGCGCAAATTTGGTCCCATATATTTTTTCATCTTGCCCAGACTAAGCAAGACTCGAATGAGGGTCTGAAAAACTGTCTTATGCTGATGCTGGAGGAAAGCTTGTAAGAGGGAGAATGGGTAGGTTGTTTGGACTCACTCACCTGGAGACCTCAAGTTTTTTCTCTCTCTCTGATTCTGAGGAAGGCAGGAAGGTAAAAACTATATCAAGGTGGACAACACCTCTTCCAGTAGAGACTCCGCCATCGACGGCCAAGCAATGGACTGATTGAGGAATGTGTGTTCGATTCCGAGTTTGTTTGATTGGTGTAACAAATCGGCCCAGATGAGGTGACGGGAAAAAGTGGGAAGAAGTAGGAAGGCGGCTTGATTTTCTTATTGGCCTGGTAATATTTAGCTAAAGGTACTAAGAGTGCTCTCCATCTGTGGACTCCAGCTAAGGTAGCCTTACTTGGAAGGAGCTGGGGATTGAATCGAAAAGTGGCGATCGCTCGCTCGCGCCACATGAAGGCTTTTTTTTCCTTTGGTGCCAGCAGTGTTTGTGGTCATAATTCATGGGTTCTGATAAATCTAATGTGTCACGTACGAGAAACTTCATTCGAAATGGGGGCCGGAGTTCGCTCGTTTTCCAGTCGTTGAAGATTGGCTCGATCCCTGAATGAGGTGCCAGGGGCAATCGCTTCATTCCGTGCGCGCGCGCAGATTCTTGCCCCAAAGATAATGATCTGTTTCTGTTTATAAATATGTGCCGGATAGTTTTTGTAACGGACCTCAGCTATGCGGATAACATAGAATTGACGAAGTTTTTTTCCGGAGTCAGCTCGATTCTGCTCTAATTACACGGTTAAGAATAATTTCAGGTGAAGGGCTTGCGCTGAGAAGGGCTGGAGGAAAGGCAGAAAAACCATTATCATAAATACATTAGAGCGCTTGAGGTGGCTTTGTACCGATACACGCTTAACTGTGGGTCAGTTTAGTTAGCTAGCAGGGCAGCAAAATCAGTGCCACACCCATTGAGTATTAATCCGTACTCTGATTAATAGTAATTTTTTCTACTAGCTGGAAGCTGGGGCTTCATTATTACTACTGTTAATAGTCACTCAAAAACGAATGAAATCTGATTAGCTTAATTAAACCGGATTCTGATTGATACCTTTTCTATACGTATGTACATGAATGTTAAATACCTCCCTCATGTATGTCTTTTAAACTTAGAAATCAGCCGGTAGTCAAAAAATAAGGGCAACCAATTAATAAATCTATTGTCCTTTGAAATGCACTCTTTGAAGCAGAAATATTGGGGAAATTTAAAACCACAGTGTCCAAGTTCGGGGAAACTTAGACATTTCGCATTGTAGTGATTGAAGAATTTATCAAAAATGTGCATTTGATAAACATTTCTAATTAAAAAGTCCCAATTGTCAAAATGGTCAAAATTATCAAAATAGTCAAAATTGTCAAAATTGTCAAAATTGTCAAAATTGTCAAAATTGACAAAATTGTCCAAATTGTCAAAATTGTCAAAATTGTCAAAATTGTCAAAATTGTCAAAATTGTCAAAATTGTCAAAATTGTCAAAATTGTCAAAATTGTCAAAATTGTCAAAATTGTCAAAATTGTCAAAATTGTCAAAATTGTCAAAATTGTCAAAATTGTCAAAATTGTCAAAATTGTCAAAATTGTCAAAATTGTCAAAATTGTCAAAATTGTCAAAATTGTCAAAATTGTCAAAATTGTCAAAATTGTCAAAATTGTCAAAATTGTCAAAATTGTCAAAATTGTCAAAATTGTCAAAATTGTCAAAACTGTCAAAATTGTCAAAATTGTCAAAATTGTCAAAATTGTCAAAATTGTCAAAATTGTCAAAATTGTCAAAATTGTCAAAATTGTCAAAATTGTCAAAATTGTCAAAATTGTCAAAATTGTCAAAATTGTCAAAATTGTCAAAATTGTCAAAATTGTCAAAATTGTCAAAATTGTCAAAATTGTCATAATTATCGAAATTGACGAAATTGACAAAATTGACAAAATTGTCAAAATTGTCAAAATTGTCAAAATTGTCAAAATTGTCAAAATTGTCAGAATTGTCAAAATTGTCAAAATTGTCAAAATTGTCAAAATTGTCAAAATTGTCAAAATTGTCAAAATTGTCAAAATTGTCAAAATTGTCAAAATTGTCAAAATTGTCAAAATTGTCAAAATTGTCAAAATTGTCAAAATTGTCAAAATTGTCAAAATTGTCAAAATTGTCAAAATTGTCAAAATTGTCAAATATGTCAAAAATGTCAAAATTGAAAAATTGTCAATATTGTCAAAATTGTCAAAATTGTCAAAATTGTCAAAATTGTGAAAATTGTCAAAATTGTGAAAATTGTGAAAATTGTCAAAATTGCCAAATTGTCAAAATTGTCAAAATTGTCAAAATTGTCAAAATTGTCAAAATTGTCAAAATTGTCAAAATTGTCAAAACTGTCAAAATTGTCAAAATTGTCAAAATTGTCAAAATTGTCAAAATTGTCAAAATTGTCAAAATTGTCAAAATTGTCAAAATTGTCAAAATTGTCAAAATTGTCAAAATTGTCAAAATTGTCAAAATTGTCAAAATTGTCAAAATTGTCAAAATTGTCAAAATTGTCAAAATTGTCAAAATTGTCAAAATTGTCAAAATTGTCAAAATTGTCAAAATTGTCAAAATTGTCAAAATTGTCACAATTGTCAAAATTGTCAAAATTGTCAAAATTGTCAAAATTGTCAAAATTGTCAAAATTGTCAAAATTGTCAAAATTGTCAAAATTGTCAAAATTGTCAAAATTGTCAAAATTGTCAAAATTGTCAAAATTGTCAAAATTGACAAAATTGTCAAAATTGTCAAAATTGTCAAAATTGTCAAAATTGTCAAAATTGTCAAAATTGTCAGAATTGTCAAAATTGTCAAAATTGTCAAAATTGTCAAAATTGTCAAAATTGTCAAAATTGTCAAAATTGTCAAAATTGTCAAAATTGTCAAAATTGTCAAAATTGTCAAAATTGTCAAAATTGTCAAAATTGTCAAAATTGTCAAAATTGTCAAAATTGTCAAAATTGTCAAAATTGTCAAAATTGTCAAAATTGTCAAAATTGTCAAAATTGTCAAAATTGTCAAAATTGTCAAAATTGTCAAAATTGTCAAAATTGTCAAAATTGTCAAAATTGTCAAAATTGTCAAAATTGTCAAAATTGTCAAAATTGTCAAAATTGTCAAAATTGTCAAAATTGTCAAAATTGTCAAAATTGTCAAAATTGTCAAAATTGTCAAAATTGTCAAAATTGTCAAAATTGTCAAAATTGTCAAAATTGTCAAAATTGTCAAAATTGTCAAAATTGTCAAAACTGTCAAAATTGTCAAAATTGTCAAAATTGTCAAAATTGTCAAAATTGTCAAAATTGTCAAAATTGTCAAAATTGTCAAAATTGTCAAAATTGTCAAAATTGTCAAAATTGTCAAAATTGTCAAAATTGTCAAAATTGTCAAAATTGTCAAAATTGTCAAAATTGTCAAAATTGTCAAAATTGTCAAAATTGTCAAAATTGTCAAAATTGTCAAAATTGTCAAAATTGTCAAAATTGTCAAAACTGTCAAAACTGTCAAAACTGTCAAAATTGTCAAAATTGTCAAAATTGTCAAAATTGTCAAAATTGTCAAAATTGTCAAAATTGTCAAAATTGTCAAAATTGTCAAAATTGTCAAAATTGTCAAAATTGTCAAAATTGTCAAAATTGTCAAAATTGTCAAAATTGTCAAAATTGTCAAAATTGTCAAAATTGTCAAAATTGTCAAAATTGTCAAAATTGTCAAAATTGTCAAAATTGTCAAAATTGTCAAAATTATCGAAATTGACAAAATTGACAAAATTGATAAAATTGAAAAATTGAAAAATTGAAAAATTGAAAAATTGACAAAATTGACAAAATTGACAAAATTGACAAAATTAACAAAAATGACAAAAATGACAAAAATGACAAAAATGACAAAAATGACAAAAATGACAAAAATGACAAAAATGACAAAAATGACAAAAATGACAAAAATGACAAAAATGACAAAAATGACAAAAATGACAAAAATGACAAAAATGACAAAAATGACAAAAATGACAAAAATGACAAAAATGACAAAAATGACAAAAATGACAAAAATGACAAAAATGACAAAAATGACAAAAATGACAAAAATGACAAAAATGACAAAAATGACAAAAATGACAAAAATGACAAAAATGACAAAAATGACAAAAATGACAAAAATGACAAAAATGACAAAAATGACAAAAATGACAAAAATGACAAAAATGACAAAAATGACAAAAATGACAAAAATGACAAAAATGACAAAAAATGACAAAAATGACAAAAATGAAAAAAATGACAAAAATGACAAAAATGACAAAAATGACAAAAATGACAAAAATGACAAAAATGACAAAAATGACAAAAATGACAAAAATGACAAAAATGACAAAAATGACAAAAATGACAAAAATGACAAAATTGACAAAATTGACAAAATTGACAAAATTGACAAAATTGACAAAATTGACAAAATTGACAAAATTGACAAAATTGACAAAATTGACAAAATTGACAAAATTGACAAAACTGACAAAATTGACAAATTGACAAAATTGACAAAATTGACAAAATTGACAAAATTGACAAAATAGACAAAATTGACAAAATTGACAAAATTGACAAAATTGATAAATTGACAAAATCGACAAAATTGACAAAATTGACAAAATTGACAAAATTGACAAAATTGACAAAATTAACAAAATTGACAAAATTGACAAAATTGACAAAATTGACAAAATTGACAAAATTGACAAAATTGACAAAATTGACAAAATTGACAAAATTGACAAAATAAACAAAATTGGCAAAATTGACAAAATTGACAATATTGACAAAATTGACAAATAGGCAACATTGACAAAATTGACAAAATGGATAAAATGGACAAAATTGACAAAATTGACAAAATTGACAAAATTGACAAAATTGACAAAATTGACAAAATTGACAAAATTGACAAAATTGACAAAATTGACAAAATTGACAAAATTGACAAAATTGACAAAATTGACAAAATTGACAAAATTGACAAAATTGACAAAATTGACAAAATTGACAAAATTGACAAAATTGACAAAATTGACAAAATTGACAAAATTGACAAAATTGACAAAATTGACAAAATTGACAAAATTGACAAAATTGACAAATTTGACAAAAATTGACACTTTTGCCATTTTTGTCATTTTTGTCATTTTTGTCATTTTTGTCATTTTTGTCATTTTTGTCATTTTTGTCATTTATGTCATTTTTGTCATTTTTGTCATTTTTGTCATTTTTGTCATTTTTGTCATTTTTGTCATTTTTGTCATTTTTGTCATTTTTGTCATTTTTGTCATTTTTGTCATTTTTTTCATTTTTGTCATTTTTGCCATTTTTGTCATTTTTGTCATTTTTGTCATTTTTGTCATTTTTGTCATTTTTGTCATTTTTGTCATTTTTGTCATTTTTGTCATTTTTGTCATTTTTGTCATTTTTGTCATTTTTGTCATTTTTGTCATTTTTGTCATTTTTGTCATTTTTGTCATTTTTGTCATTTTTGTCATTTTTGTCATTTTTGTCATTTTTGTCATTTTTGTCATTTTTGTCATTTTTGTCATTTTTGTCATTTTTGTCATTTTTGTCATTTTTGTCATTTTTGTCATTTTTGTCATTTTTGTCATTTTTGTCAATTTTGTCTTTTTTGTCATTTTTGTCATTTTTGTCATTTTTGTCATTTTTGTCATTTTTGTCATTTTTGTCATTTTTGTCATTTTTGTCATTTTTGTCATTTTTGTCATTTTTGTCATTTTTGTCATTTTTGTCATTTTTGTCATTTTTGTAATTTTTGTCATTTTTGTCATTTTTGTCATTTTTGTCATTTTTGTCATTTTTGTCATTTTTGTCATTTTTGTCATTTTTGTCATTTTTGTCATTTTTGTCATTTTTGTCATTTTTGTCATTTTTGTCATTTTTGTCATTTTTGTCATTTTTGTCATTTTTGTCATTTTTGTCATTTTTGTCATTTTTGTCATTTTTGTCATTTTTGTCATTTTTGTCATTTTTGTCATTTTTGTCATTTTTGTCATTTTTGTCATTTTTGTCATTTTTGTCATTTTTGTCATTTTTGTCATTTTTGTCATTTTTGTCATTTTTGTCATTTTTGTCATTTTTGTCATTTTTGTCATTTTTGTCATTTTTGTCATTTTTGTCATTTTTGTCATTTTTGTCATTTTTGTCATTTTTGTCATTTTTGTCATTTTTGTCATTTTTGTCATTTTTGTCATTTTTGTCATTTTTGTCATTTTTGTCATTTTTGTCATTTTTGTCATTTTTGTCATTTTTGTCATTTTTGTCATTTTTGTCATTTTTGTCATTTTTGTCATTTTTGTCATTTTTGTCATTTTTGTCATTTTTGTCATTTTTGTCATTTTTGTCATTTTTGTCATTTTTGTCATTTTTGTCATTTTTGTCATTTTTGTCATTTTTGTCATTTTTGTCATTTTTGTCATTTTTGTCATTTTTGTCATTTTTGTCATTTTTGTCATTTTTGTCATTTTTGTCATTTTTGTCATTTTTGTCATTTTTGTCATTTTTGTCATTTTTGTCATTTTTGTCATTTTTGTCATTTTTGTCATTTTTGTCATTTTTGTCATTTTTGTCATTTTTGTCATTTTTGTCATTTTTGTCATTTTTGTCATTTTTGTCATTTTTGTCATTTTTGTCATTTTTGTCATTTTTGTCATTTTTGTCATTTTTGTCATTTTTGTCATTTTTGTCATTTTTGTCATTTTTGTCATTTTTGTCATTTTTGTCATTTTTGTCATTTTTGTCATTTTTGTCATTTTTGTCATTTTTGTCATTTTTGTCATTTTTGTCATTTTTGTCATTTTTGTCATTTTTGTCATTTTTGTCATTTTTGTCATTTTTGTCATTTTTGTCATTTTTGTCATTTTTGTCATTTTTGTCATTTTTGTCATTTTTGTCATTTTTGTCATTTTTGTCATTTTTGTCATTTTTGTCATTTTTGTCATTTTTGTCATTTTTGTCATTTTTGTCATTTTTGTCATTTTTGTCATTTTTGTCATTTTTGTCATTTTTGTCATTTTTGTCATTTTTGTCATTTTTGTCATTTATGTCATTTTTGTCATTTTTGTCATTTTTGTCATTTTTGTCATTTTTGTCATTTCTGTCATTTTTGTCATTTTTGTCATTTTTGTCATTTTTGTCATTTTTGTCATTTTTGTCATTTTTGTCATTTTTGTCATTTTTGTCATTTTTGTCAATTTTGTCAATTTTGTCAATTTTGTCAATTTTGTCAATTTTGTCAATTTTGTCAATTTTGTCAATTTTGTCAATTTTGTCAATTTTGTCAATTTTGTCAATTTTGTCAATTTTGTCAATTTTGTCAATTTTGTCAATTTTGTCAATTTTGTCAATTTTGTCAATTTTGTCAATTTTGTCAATTTTGTCAATTTTGTCAATTTTGTCAATTTTGTCAATTTTGTCAATTTTGTCAATTTTGTCAATTTTGTCAATTTTGTCAATTTTGTCAATTTTGTCAATTTTGTCAATTTTGTCAATTTTGTCAATTTTGTCAATTTTGTCAATTTTGTCAATTTTGTCAATTTTGTCAATTTTGTCAATTTTGTCAATTTTGTCAATTTTGTCAATTTTGTCAATTTTGTCAATTTTGTCAATTTTGTAAATATTGTTAATATTGTCAATTTTGTCAATTTTGTCAATTTTGTCAATTTTGTCAATTTTGTCAATTTTGTTAATTTTGTCAATTTTGTCAATTTTGTCAATTTTGTCAATTTTGTCAGTTTTGTCAATTTTGTCAATTTTGTCAATTTTGTCAATTTTGTCAATTTTGTCAATTTTGTCAATTTTGTCAATTTTGTCAATTTTGTCAATTTTGTCAATTTTGTCAATTTTGTCAATTTTTTCAATTTTGTCAATTTTTTCAATTTTGTCAATTTTTTTAATTTTGTCAATTTTGTCAATTTTGTCAATTTTGTCAATTTTGTCAATTTTGTCAATTTTGTCAATTTTGTCAATTTTGTCAATTTTGTCAATTTTGTCAATTTTGTCAATTTTGTCAATTTTGTCAATTTTGTCAATTTTGTCAATTTTGTCAATTTAGTCAATTTTGTCAATTTTGTCAATTTTGTCAATTTTGTCAATTTTGTCAATTTTGTCAATTTTGTCAATTTTGTCAATTTTGTCAATTTTGTCAATTTTGTCAATTTTGTAAATTTTGTCAATTTTGTCAATTTTGTCAATTTAGTCAATTTAGTCAATTTAGTCAATTTTGTCAATTTTGTCAATTATGTTAATTTTGTCATTTTTGGCATTTTTGTCATTTTTGTCATTTTTGTCATTTTTGTCATTTTTGTCATTTTTGTCATTTTTGTCATTTTTGTCATATTTGTCATTTTTGTCATTTTTGTCATTTTTGTCATTTTTGTCATTTTTGTCATTTTTGTCATTTTTGTCATTTTTGTCATTTTTGTCATTTTTGTCATTTTTGTCATATTTGTCATTTTTGTCATTTTTGTCATTTTTGTCATTTTTGTCATTTTTGTCATTTTTGTCATTTTTGTCATTTTTGTCATTTTTGTCATTTTTGTCATTTTTGTCATTTTTGTCATTTTTGTCATTTTTGTCATTTTTGTCATTTTTGTCATTTTTGTCATTTTTGTCATTTTTGTCAATTTTGTCATTTTTGTCATTTTTGTCATTTTTGTCATTTTTGTCATTTTTGTCATTTTTGTCATTTTTGTCATTTTTGTCATTTTTTTCATTTTTGTCATTTTTGTCATTTTTGTCATTTTTGTCATTTTTGTCATTTTTGTCATTTTTGTCATTTTTGTCATTTTTGTCATTTTTGTCATTTTTGTCATTTTTGTCATTTTTGTCATTTTTGTCATTTTTGTCATTTTTGTCATTTTTGTCATTTTTGTCATTTTTGTCATTTTTGTCATTTTTGTCATTTTTGTCATTTTTGTCATTTTTGTCATTTTTGTCATTTTTGTCATTTTTGTCATTTTTGTCATTTTTGTCATTTTTGTCATTTTTGTCATTTTTGTCATTTTTGTCATTTTTGTCATTTTTGTCATTTTTGTCATTTTTGTCATTTTTGTCATTTTTGTCATTTTTGTCATTTTTGTCATTTTTGTCATTTTTGTCATTTTTGTCATTTTTGTCATTTTTGTCATTTTTGTCATTTTTGTCATTTTTGTCATTTTTGTCATTTTTGTCATTTTTGTCATTTTTGTCATTTTTGTCATTTTTGTCATTTTTGTCATTTTTGTCATTTTTGTCATTTTTGTCATTTTTGTCATTTTTGTCATTTTTGTCATTTTTGTCATTTTTGTCATTTTTGTCATTTTTGTCATTTTTGTCATTTTTGTCATTTTTGTCATTTTTGTCATTTTTGTCATTTTTGTCATTTTTGTCATTTTTGTCATTTTTGTCATTTTTGTCATTTTTGTCATTTTTGTCATTTTTGTCATTTTTGTCATTTTTGTCATTTTTGTCATTTTTGTCATTTTTGTCATTTTTGTCATTTTTGTCATTTTTGTCATTTTTGTCATTTTTGTCATTTTTGTCATTTTTGTCATTTTTGTCATTTTTGTCATTTTTGTCATTTTTGTCAAAATTGTCAAAATTGACAAAATTGACAAAATTGACAAAATTGACAAAATTGACAAAATTGACAAAATTGTCAAAATTGTCGAAATTGTCAAATTTTTAAAAATTGTCAAAATTGTCAATTTTGTCAATTTTGTCAATTTTGTCAATTTTGTCAATTTTGTCAATTTTGTCAATTTTGTCAATTTTGTCATTTTTGTCAATTTTGTCATTTTTGTCATTTTTGTCATTTTTGTCATTTTTGTCAATTTTGTCAATTTTGTCAATTTTGTCAATTTTGTCAATTTTGTCAATTTTGTCAATTTTGTCAATTTTGTCAATTTTGTCAATTTTGTCAATTTTGTCAATTTTGTCAATTTTGTCAATTTTGTCAATTTTGTCAATTTTGTCAATTTTGTCAATTTTGTCAATTTTGTCAATTTTGTCAATTTTGTCAATTTTGTCAATTTTGTCAATTTTGTCAATTTTGTCAATTTTGTCAATTTTGTCAATTTTGTCAATTTTGTCAATTTTGTCAATTTTGTCAATTTTGTCAATTTTGTCAATTTTGTCAATTTTGTCAATTTTGTCAATTTTGTCAATTTTGTCAATTTTGTCAATTTTGTCAATTTTGTCAATTTTGTCAATTTTGTCAATTTTGTCAATTTTGTAAATATTGTTAATATTGTCAATTTTGTCAATTTTGTCAATTTTGTCAATTTTGTCAATTTTGTCAATTTTGTTAATTTTGTCAATTTTGTCAATTTTGTCAATTTTGTCAATTTTGTCAGTTTTGTCAATTTTGTCAATTTTGTCAATTTTGTCAATTTTGTCAATTTTGTCAATTTTGTCAATTTTGTCAATTTTGTCAATTTTGTCAATTTTGTCAATTTTGTCAATTTTGTCAATTTTGTCAATTTTGTCAATTTTGTCAATTTTGTCAATTTTGTCAATTTTGTCAATTTTGTCAATTTTGTCAATTTTGTCAATTTTGTCAATTTTGTCAATTTTGTCAATTTTGTCAATTTTGTCAATTTTGTCAATTTTTTCAATTTTGTCAATTTTTTCAATTTTGTCAATTTTTTTAATTTTGTCAATTTTGTCAATTTTGTCAATTTTGTCAATTTTGTCAATTTTGTCAATTTTGTCAATTTTGTCAATTTTGTCAATTTTGTCAATTTTGTCAATTTTGTCAATTTTGTCAATTTTGTCAATTTTGTCAATTTTGTCAATTTTGTCAATTTTGTCAATTTTGTCAATTTTGTCAATTTTGTCAATTTTGTCAATTTAGTCAATTTTGTCAATTTTGTCAATTTTGTCAATTTTGTCAATTTTGTCAATTTTGTCAATTTTGTCAATTTTGTCAATTTTGTCAATTTTGTCAATTTTGTAAATTTTGTCAATTTTGTCAATTTTGTCAATTTAGTCAATTTAGTCAATTTAGTCAATTTAGTCAATTTTGTCAATTTTGTCAATTATGTTAATTTTGTCATTTTTGGCATTTTTGTCATTTTTGTCATTTTTGTCATTTTTGTCATTTTTGTCATTTTTGTCATTTTTGTCATATTTGTCATTTTTGTCATTTTTGTCATTTTTGTCATTTTTGTCATTTTTGTCATTTTTGTCATTTTTGTCATTTTTGTCATTTTTGTCATTTTTGTCATTTTTGTCATTTTTGTCATTTTTGTCATTTTTGTCATTTTTGTCATTTTTGTCATTTTTGTCATTTTTGTCATTTTTGTCATTTTTGTCATTTTTGTCATTTTTGTCATTTTTGTCATTTTTGTCATTTTTGTCATTTTTGTCATTTTTGTTATTTTTGTCATTTTTGTCATTTTTGTCATTTTTGTCATTTTTGTCAATTTTGTCATTTTTGTCATTTTTGTCATTTTTGTCATTTTTGTCATTTTTGTCATTTTTGTCATTTTTGTCATTTTTGTCATTTTTTTCATTTTTTTCATTTTTGTCATTTTTGTCATTTTTGTCATTTTTGTCATTTTTGTCATTTTTGTCATTTTTGTCATTTTTGTCATTTTTGTCATTTTTGTCATTTTTGTCATTTTTGTCATTTTTGTCATTTTTGTCATTTTTGTCATTTTTGTCATTTTTGTCATTTTTGTCATTTTTGTCATTTTTGTCATTTTTGTCATTTTTGTCATTTTTGTCATTTTTGTCATTTTTGTCATTTTTGTCATTTTTGTCATTTTTGTCATTTTTGTCATTTTTGTCATTTTTGTCATTTTTGTCATTTTTGTCATTTTTGTCATTTTTGTCATTTTTGTCATTTTTGTCATTTTTGTCATTTTTGTCATTTTTGTCATTTTTGTCATTTTTGTCATTTTTGTCATTTTTGTCATTTTTGTCATTTTTGTCATTTTTGTCATTTTTGTCATTTTTGTCATTTTTGTCATTTTTGTCATTTTTGTCATTTTTGTCATTTTTGTCATTTTTGTCATTTTTGTCATTTTTGTCATTTTTGTCATTTTTGTCATTTTTGTCATTTTTGTCATTTTTGTCATTTTTGTCATTTTTGTCATTTTTGTCATTTTTGTCATTTTTGTCATTTTTGTCATTTTTGTCATTTTTGTCATTTTTGTCATTTTTGTCATTTTTGTCATTTTTGTCATTTTTGTCATTTTTGTCATTTTTGTCATTTTTGTCATTTTTGTCATTTTTGTCATTTTTGTCATTTTTGTCATTTTTGTCATTTTTGTCATTTTTGTCATTTTTGTCATTTTTGTCATTTTTGTCATTTTTGTCATTTTTGTCATTTTTGTCATTTTTGTCATTTTTGTCATTTTTGTCATTTTTGTCATTTTTGTCATTTTTGTCATTTTTGTCATTTTTGTCATTTTTGTCATTTTTGTCATTTTTGTCATTTTTGTCATTTTTGTCATTTTTGTCAAAATTGTCAAAATTGACAAAATTGACAAAATTGACAAAATTGACAAAATTGACAAAATTGTCAAAATTGTCGAAATTGTCAAATTTTTAAAAATTGTCAAAATTGTCAATTTTGTCAATTTTGTCAATTTTGTCAATTTTGTCAATTTTGTCAATTTTGTCAATTTTGTCAATTTTGTCAATTTTGTCAGTTTTGTCAATTTTTTCAATTTTGTGAATTTTGTGAATTTTGTCAATTTTGTCAATTTTGTCAATTTTGTCAATTTTGTCAGTTTTGTCAATTTTGTCAATTTTGTCAATTTTGTCAATTTTGTCAATTTTGTCAATTTTGTCAATTTTGTCAATTTTGTCAGTTTTGTCAATTTTGTCAATTTTGTCAATTTTGTCAATTTTGTCAATTTTGTCAATTTTGTCAATTTTGTCAATTTTGTCAATTTTGTCAATTTTGTCAATTTTGTCAATTTTGTCAATTTTGTCAATTTTGTCAATTTTGTCAGTTTTGTCAATTTTGTCAATTTTGTCAATTTTGTCAATTTTGTCAATTTTGTCAATTTAGTCAATTTTGTCAATTTTGTCAATTTTGTCAATTTTGTCAATTTTGTCAATTTTGTCAATTTTGTCAATTTTGTCAATTTTGTCAATTTTGTCAATTTTGTCAATTTTGTCAATTTTGTCAATTTTGTCAATTTTGTCAATTTTGTCAATTTTGTCAATTTTGTCAATTTTGTCAATTTTGTCAATTTTGTCAATTTTGTCAATTTTGTCAATTATGTCAATTTTGTCAATTTTGTCAATTTTGTCAATTTTGTCAATTTTGTCAATTTTGTCAATTTTGTCAATTTTGTCAATTTTGTCAATTTTGTCAATTTTGTCAATTTTGTCAATTTTGTCAATTTTGTCAATTTTGTCAATTTTGTCAATTTTGTCAATTTTGTCAATTTTGTCAATTTTGTCAATTTTGTCAATTTTGTCAATTTTGTCAATTTTGTCAATTTTGTCAATTTTGTCAATTTTGTCAATTTTGTCAATTTTGTCAATTTTGTCAATTTTGTCAATTTTGTCAATTTTGTCAATTTTGTCAATTTTGTCAATTTTGTCAATTTAGTCAATTTAGTCAATTTAGTCAATTTTGTCAATTTTGTCAATTATGTTAATTTTGTCATTTTTGGCATTTTTGTCATTTTTGTCATTTTTGTCATTTTTGTCATTTTTGTCATTTTTGTCATTTTTGTCATTTTTGTCATTTTTGTCATTTTTGTCATTTTTGTCATTTTTGTCATTTTTGTCATTTTTGTCATTTTTGTCATTTTTGTCATTTTTGTCATTTTTGTCATTTTTGTCATTTTTGTCATTTTTGTCATTTTTGTCATTTTTGTCATTTTTGTCATTTTTGTCATTTTTGTCATTTTTGTCATTTTTGTCATTTTTGTCATTTTTGTCATTTTTGTCATTTTTGTCATTTTTGTCATTTTTGTCATTTTTGTCATTTTTGTCATTTTTGTCATTTTTGTCATTTTTGTCATTTTTGTCATTTTTGTCATTTTTGTCATTTTTGTCATTTTTGTCATTTTTGTCATTTTTGTCATTTTTGTCATTTTTGTCATTTTTGTCATTTTTGTCATTTTTGTCATTTTTGTCATTTTTGTCATTTTTGTCATTTTTGTCATTTTTGTCATTTTTGTCATTTTTGTCATTTTTGTCATTTTTGTCATTTTTGTCATTTTTGTCATTTTTGTCATTTTTGTCATTTTTGTCATTTTTGTCATTTTTGTCATTTTTGTCATTTTTGTCATTTTTGTCATTTTTGTCATTTTTGTCATTTTTGTCATTTTTGTCAGTTTTGTCATTTTTGTCATTTTTGTCATTTTTGTCATTTTTGTCATTTTTGTCAGTTTTGTCATTTTTGTCATTTTTGTCATTTTTGTCATTTTTGTCATTTTTGTCAGTTTTGTCATTTTTGTCATTTTTGTCATTTTTGTCATTTTTGTCATTTTTGTCATTTTTGTCATTTTCGTCATTTTTGTCATTTTTGTCATTTTTGTCATTTTTGTCATTTTTGTCATTTTTGTCATTTTTGTCATTTTTGTCATTTTTGTCATTTTTGTCATTTTTGTCATTTTTGTCATTTTTGTCATTTTTGTCATTTTTGTCATTTTTTGTCATTTTTGTCATTTTTGTCATTTTTGTCATTTTTGTCATTTTTGTTATTTTTGTCAATTTTGTCAATTTTGTCAATTTTGTCAATTTTGTCAATTTTGTCGATTTTGTCATTTTTGTCATTTTTGTCAATTTTGTCAATTTTGTCAATTTTGTCAATTTTGTCAATTTTGTCAATTTAGTCAATTTTGTCAATTTTGTCAATTTTGTCAATTTTGTCAATTTTGTCAATTTTGTCAATTTTGTCAATTTTGTCAATTTTGTCAATTTTGTCAATTTTGTCAATTTTGTCAATTTTGTCAATTTTGTCAATTTTGTCAATTTTGTCAATTTTGTCATTTTTAGCTTAGCTTAGCTTGGTTGACTACTCATATCCACCTTAAATCATCGAACTGGAAACGCTGTGTAGATATGTTCATACAACGAAAAAAAAAGTATTCAGATATGACGATATATGATATGCTTAGATATGATCATTTTTTAAACTTCAGATAACATTTTTGATTATACTTTGCTCAACTTATGCATTTCCAATTCCATGATCGCTGGCGTGGCTAGACAGAACAAGTTCTACTTCGCCAATGGTTGCTACTCCGCGATTAACCGAGGCCATCAACTTTGTGCAAAGGCCAATAGAATGCTGCTTGGGATTAGCAGTACATTCTCGTTGCACAAAATTCATGCTCTCTCTCTTTGAATATGGTTAATAGCAGCGCCGGCCACGTCCTAGTAGTCAATGGGGGAAACATGAAAGGATGTTAGTTAGTTGGATACTTTCTAGGTTCAATCAACAACCATTTGTTCCTAGATATTCCAAATACTAGCTTTGAAAAATTTAGAAACAAAGGTAAGTCAATATCGCCAACTATGGAAACCGTCTGTACGTCTGCGAATCTATATTCAAATATCCATGGAAAGGGTTTTGTTAGTAGGGAAGGGTTTATAGATCAGGATCCATTTTGGTTAATGGTGCGATCGTTTTTCCTACACCTTCTATGCTCCTAGATTTTTCTTAAGGAAACTCCTATTTCTATCCTCGAGGCAGTGAAAAAAAGTTTAAAAGTAAAGTAAAAAATGTGTTTCAATTTTCTTTTAACTAACTTGTTTTCCTAATTCTTGTTCCTGATATACCAATGTGTTTTCAAAAACGACGCTTCAGAGTGAAGACTACCAAACTTCGATGAATATGAGGAGATATTTAAAATATTAAAATTTTGTTGGTGGATGAAGTGAATCTCCTATTTGTTCTTTTAATTTTTGTTATGTAGATTGTGATAACTGAATTATATCGTTTTTAGAAACTCATCGGTACATTTCAACTCTTTGCCTCGTATTGATTACAATATTGCACGGAGGGAACACATCAACCAAAAACGTTGGTTATTCATAGTATAACAATAATTTCCGTGATGAATATATGATTATTTTTTAAACCCCCTAGCAGTAATTTCTAGATTTTCAAAACAATCTTAGTTCAAAGAAATGTATTGTATAATTTATTTACTTACTATTAGTTATCACACATATTTATTGTATGAACCGTCAACTATTTTTTCTGAATATTAAAAAACGGAAAAAGGATCCATCTAATAGCCTGTTTCGATCCTAATGAGTTAAAAAGCGAATTATAAAAATTAAAGTAACCTATACACTCAGAAAAATACTATTATGTATGCCATAAGATTCTCTTATGAAGTGGCGCCATAAGAAAAATTAATGAAATTCATAAGATTGTCTTATGACGCGAATGAATTCTGAAGATGAACGCCTACTTCAATGAGAGATTGTTGCTTTTCATAAGAGATTCTTATGAAAACAGTAAATCACTTTCTAATAAGAAAAATTCTCGATATTTCATGCTGAAAACATTCACTTTATTGTTTGCCAAATTCGTTTAAAATTAAATCCTTCATTGTCACCATCAGCAGCGCATCAACAGACGGCTCCATCAAAGTTTTTTTTTGCCGCATCTTAATCTTCGACCATTCGTTTTTTGCCGATCAGCTTGCTGAAAAGTAAACAAATAATGTATTTTAGTTTACTAATAGCATTCAACGTTCACACCAAAAACAGCAAATCGAACTTACCATTTGATTCAAATGCACACAACGTACAAAATATGTTCGACAAAATCACAGGGCAATATAGTCTCGCAACTGAGCCCTACAATTAGAGTCCTCCGACGGAAGGCTCGATTATAAGAAGAAGAAGAAGAAGAAGAACTTACCATTCCGGAGATAACAATAACATTTAACACTGAAGGAAAACTATAATAACTATGAACTGGCGATTGCTTCGTACTGTTATAATATGATAAAAAAAAAACTGAGGCTATGAATGAATGTGTTCATCATTTTTTCACAATGCCGTTTCTTCTATTTTTCAAAAGAACATCGTATGAAAATTGAAAGAATTTCATAAGACTCTTATGAAAAATTAGTTTGGACACAAAAAAGTGGTTCATAAGATGTATCTTATGAAATTTATAATAAGATTTCCTCTGAGTGTACGTTAAAATTCTTGTGAAAAAAAAACAAGATTCTTAATAACTGTGTTTAATTTCAGAATTCAGAAAAGCAAATAAACATAAACTTCTGAAATAAGAAAAATTGGTAAAAAACATATTTAAGGGTGAAAAATTCACCAGAGATGGGCTTGTAAAACATTTAATAAAATCTCATAAAAATCTTACTATTTCATTTAAGCTTCAACAATGCCTTTTCACCCAATGGATGGAATAAGAAAGCCGATCATCCCAATTCGATTTACGAAGCCTATAAATTATTTAAAAATAGAAGCGAATTACTAGAAACTAAACATAGCGCTCCTACAATACATTTTGATTCATTAACAGAAACAATGCTTCTGTCTCGATAATACCTCAAACCTACAAATGTTTCATCTGCGAACTGTATACCCCAAAAAAAATAACATATTAACTTTTAATTAGTCGAAATTTTAACATTATTTATTACCATATTTCAATGTTGACCGTGTGTTCTGATGCCAAAGACTTCTTATCGTTCCAAGCAAGTTTTCAATCGCGCCTTCAGGAATACGGTATTATTAATAGATAATCAAATGACTGCAGGTAACACTTACGCCTGGCATGATACTATCCATTAGTTTGCTAGTGATATCTTAATTTTGTTTTACTACACATGGAGGTATGGATTAAACTGTCTGTAACGCTGCAACTGCCGTAACGCTTACGCCTGGCATGATACTGTTCATACGTTTGCTAGTGACATCTAGATGTTGTTTTGCTACACACGATAGTACGGATTAGACTGTCATGAAAAAACAGAATACAACTATGATTTTCCAGGAAACTGTTTTACTTCACAGGAAAACAATCAATCTACGGAAAAACATAATTCAACTCAAACTAGGTACCTTACACCATCAAACATACCAATTAAAATGAACTTGCAATTCGAATTAGTATCTAAATTTCTACAACTATAAAAGAGATAGACGTGATGAAATATATTTGTTCATCTAAATGTCATATATATATTTATATATTTAACGACTGTTAAAAGGAACATGATTTTTAAAAGAATCAGCAAACGGCTGACCAAACCGAAGATTTTAATATTCATAATAGAAATGGGTACTTAGCTTCATGTTGTCGATGGTGAGGCGAAATAGGATCAAACGCTAACGCTAGCGAAGATAAGAACCATCTGTTACGTTTTGCTTAGCGCCATCTTCATTTGTTTTATGATCGTTGAAGTTTCCAAAACAAATATCACTTTCGTGTCATCCGATGACCAAATTATGAAAATTTATTTCACGATTTATTCCAAGTACATAATATTATTTATACAAAATCCGCACTGAACTTTATCCGGCACACTTCAGTTATCGATTGCACTAAATTTTTCGAAATTAACCCAACTAGAACCTACACAAGTAAATTTTTATTCTTTAGCAGAAAAAAATCGCGTCTAACCAAAAACAGGGCTACCAGTCCTCCTTTGTCAATTTTGTCATTTTTGTCAATTTAGTCAATTTTGTCAATTTTGTCAATTTTGTCAATTTTGTCAATTTTGTCATTTTTTTTCAATTTTGTCAATTTTTTTCAATTTTGTCATTTTTGTTTATTTTGTCTTTTTTTTTATTTTCTCCATTGTTGCATTTTTTTAATTTTTTATATTTATTTTTCAATTTTGTCAATTTTTATTAATTTTTCAATTTCGTCAATTTCGTCAATTTTGTCAATTTTGTCAATTGTTTCATTTTTGTGATTTGTGTCAGTCGTGTTTTTAACGGATTTTACTTGTTTGTCTACTGTTTCATGTTTTACTTATTTTTGTCAGAGTCAATGTTGCTTTGCTTTGTTATTTTTGTTCATTTTTCTTTCGAGTTTGTGTACAAAATCCATTGGTGTGATTTTCTTTTCCAGAAAATTGATTCTTGCTAGTTTTCCTCAGGTGGTCAGATGTGAGAATTCGATAATTTGATTAAACTGTCCAAGAGTTGGGTCTAAATGGGCTGTCAACAGTTTGTAGCCCAGCTTCATGTGGCGTTTTGTTCTATTTTCGGACACATAGCTTCCATCGAAAGATTTGTGTCGCGCCAGGGCAGATTAATTTTTCAACGGTCAATAACCGCACCGAATTTCGGTTTTTTCTTCTCTCTTGGTTGTAATTGGTTTCGATTGCTGGTTCCGATGCTATTGTTCGTCACGAAAATTAATAATGGATATGTGCATTAATCATTTCGTTAAGGCTTTTGTTGTGCTCGGAGATGATTGAGGAAAATTTGTCGGGTGATGATGGTGGAAAATTGGCGGCGTCTGACCTTAAACGGTTGGATTGGTCGTCTTTGGAATTTAATCGGAATAATTCGGCTCTCGATGGCTCTCCGGTGAATCCGTTTTCAAACCTTGGAGGAGGACACATTCGGATCTTGGCGGAGTGAATCTTGACTCTCTTATCATCGATTTTAAACGGTATAAAAGATGTTCACGGCTAGAATCATCAATTATAGTATCTACGATCTTTCAACAGTGCAGTCGGTGGGGTTTTCTCAGTGCTTGGTATTGGGTTTTGTGGTTAAAATTTTTTTCTACATCATGAAGGTGATTACGTGATCAGTGTTTGGTTTTTGTAGCAGGAAGTTCTCAAACAAGGTGTTCTCGATTTCAACAGGTTTTTGTAACAATTTGTGCTCTCGTGGTGGCTGCAGCTGCTGACATTTCGATTCAGGAACCGCTGGGAGATCTGCAGCCTCCATTCGATGGATACCCTTCAAAGGACTTCAACGCTCCATGGACAGGAGACTTGAACGATCCTCAAAAACCCATCAACGTCATCCAGAACAACGAAGTGGCTGTTCCTCAAAATGACCATCATCAACATCATCATCATCAAGAACAGCATGTCGACAATCATCAAAACCAACATCATGGTCCAAGCACATCCTCCGTCAGCGTTAACGTGATCCACCCCAATTGGGCCACTTCCTTCGCCAACATTCAGCGTTTCGATCAGTGGCCCTCCTATATGACTCCGGTGTCTTACATCGCCCCGGCTCCAGTGACTCCAATCTTGGCCTCTTACTCTGCCCCAATGGCTCCAATCGTTGCTCCATACCCACCAGCTTTTAAGCCATCGCCAGAATGGAACCACTGGAATGAGCCAGCTGCTCCCATCATCGCTGCTCCAGTTCCAGCTCCAGTTCCAGTTCCAGTTCACAGCCACGCTGGCTGGGCCAAGGCACCGATTCCAGTAGCCAAATACGTTGCCGTCACTCCCGGAGCAGTGCATATTGCTCCACTTCCGGGGCACACCGTTTCCCAGAAGATCATCAACCTCGCCCCTGCTCCTGCTTGGTGAATTTCTCATCTGTCAATCAGTAGCGACAGACTGTGTTGTTGTTGACTAGTTGTAAATAAACCGAAGACTGCATTCGACTAACATGTGATCATACATTAAAGTCAAAGTGTTGTAACTTGTAGCGAAATGATCACGGCCCTGAATGTTCCTAAAAAAAAAGTGTTTTTTTTTCTTATTATAGAGACTTTCAGCCTTGGGCTGGTTCGTCTCTTTCTAAGAGCACATCTTTCGAAGTAATGATGGCTAGCATCTCACAAATGCTAAAACCACCAGACCACTGAAAGTGTACTATGTATGCCATGACCGGGATTCGATCTCATGAACTTTGGCGTAGATGACTTGAACTCTAACCACTACGCCGAAGCCGCTGGCTAAAAAAAAAAAAAAAAAGTGAAATTTAGGGAGATCCCAGAAAACAGTGACACAATTAAAATTCCTCAAAAAAACATTCTTCAGTTAGAAACCCATAAAAATACCTCTTATTGACCCATTAACTGAAAACTTTAAATAGAAATTCTCAATTCAATTTTCTAATTTTTAGATAAAAACAGTTTTTTTGAACCTTTTTATCAGGTAACTAGCTGACCCGGTGTGCTTTGCTACACCTTCCAAAAATCAATAAATTGTGTGTAAATTATATCCCCGAGCAACCAAAAGTCACATATTTACTTGAATGAAGGCTTTGAAAGTTGAGTGAACATTATGGACTCATTAATGAACTTGATAGTTGCAAAAGTGATTTATATGTACGTTATAAGGGACATAAGTCACATAAAGAGCACAGAAGTACTCAAAACGGGATTAACTAAGTCACAAAAAGTGCATTGAAGTGCTTTCGAAATCACATCACTACTTCGAGTTTCAGTTCCGCTTAGTACAACATCCAGACGTGGTCTTGTGGTAGCGTGTTCGATTCTTATCACAAAGGTCGGGGTTCGATCCCCTAGCCGGACAATTTTTTTTCACTAATTATTTTAGTACTTGAGTGACCATTCTGATGCGATATATGTAGGAAATGTAGGAAAGAAGTAATTAGGAATTTGTGGAGTTTGGAATCCAGCGCATGGCATCAGGCCGGTACCATGCACTGAATATAGTAAATAATCAAGAGAAGGTTATATGAACCGATTCCAAGGATGCAATGGAGATAGAGAGAGAATTTTTCGCTCATGTTATAATTTTTTGGAACCGTATTAAAAGGCCACTAGAAGCTGAATAGAAGATCATTAGGATTTGTTTTGGAACTTGAAGTTATCAATAAGCACTCCTTTTTTCTACATAAGTACGTATTTTCTTAAACAAATTTTCATAAGGACTTGTTTCGTACTACCTATAGTATTAATTTTTCCCCTAAAAAGAAATATCCTTTTTATCTTTACAGAAATATTAAATAATAACCAGCTAGGTTATCAAGTGACGAAAATATTATAATTTTTGAGCACCACCAAATAAGCTTTTATGACCTTTAAATCATCTTGATCTGAAATGTACGCACTGGAACATGATCTACACATTGTTTCTCAATTTTTAGCATCATAAGATTTTTGATTTTTCACTTTAATCAATTTTAAAACGCGGTTTTACTTTAAATTGTTCACTGGAGGCGAAAAGAGCACTTTCAATGAAGGCATAATGAGCGTTTCCTGCCGGGGAATCTAGCAGCGAATTCGACTCGATGAAATCAACTGGGTAATAGAGCTACAGCTTAACTTATTATCGTCTGACGATTTGGCCTATTGGTTAGATGTCGGAGAGGTAATCAGTAGACTCGAGTTCGATTCCTGTTCAAGGGGATTTTTTTTTGCACATACCATTCATGATTGATTTTTTTTTTATTGTTACATTATACGGCTAATAGCATCAAAGCATCATCCGTCAAACAAAACACCAGAAACATAATGTATGAGCATGTGTTAACTCTTTGAATTCTACAAACAGACCTAGATTATTTTGTTATTGCTTTGTTCGATGAATCTTCGCCTCACCGTTTAGTGCAATCATGATCATGAATGATAAATGAAAAAAACCACCTCCACCAGGAATTGAACTCGAGCCTACTGATTACCTCTCCGACATCTAACCAATAGGCCAAATCGTCAGACGATACAAGTTAAGTTGAAGCTCTATTACTCAGTTGACTTCATAGAGTCGAATTCGCTGCTAGATTCCCCGGCAGAAAATGCTCATTATGCCTTCATTAATGGTGCTCATACTGCCTCGGGGGGTTTCTCATTATGCATCTACAGTGACTGGTTTTCAGCTTTCGGCAAAATTTTTTAAAATGCATTTTCAAACGTTTTTATCTACTTTTTTCAAGTTTCATCCAATTAGGCAATAGACTATTTGAGTGTCTGAACACGAAACAATGATGTAATTCACATATTACAGCTGTTCTCAATGATTAAATAAGCATTTTCCTTAAGGTGGCCATTATGCCCTCATCTCCCCTACTTGAATTTCGAGCTGCTTAGAACGAACTTCATATCAATGCTTGGGCTGAGTAAACTTTTTTGTACCTGTTTTATGGGACTTTTGGTGGCTTGGGTCGTTATAAATAAATTTTCGATATCTTTACGATGAAAGCTTTCAAATCAAATTATTATTGCAATACAAAGAAGTTTAGGTTTTTTGAAATGATTTTTTTAAAACTTGATTTGAAATTGATTTTCAATAATGGTGTTCAATTAGATATTTTTAACTCGTTTTTATTTTCCTTTCCTCCCTGCAATGTGGGGAGGGTCCATGAACTGCACGAACATAACATCATTTTTCGTAACTAAATAACATTTGCTTGATAAGTTTTCCAGCTATATATGTATTCTTTCCTTCTTCCCGTTTCTCCTCTCGAAGATGGTGAGGTCTTGAGTCTTAAAAAAACCTCTCATGTAAAATATGGTTTCGTAGCTTGAAAAGTTCTGAAAATTATGCTATAAAATCTCCCCATTCCCGTGTCTGTACTGCATGGAATCTCTTCTAAAACAAAATAAACAAACATTTTTCGTATTTGAATACTTTTTCTTTCATATTTGGTTTCATTTTTTTTTCATATGTTCTCAAGTTATACAAGAATAGTGCGGATCTCCTTGCTCCTCTCTTATTCCCCACTGAAAAAGATTTTTTTTAAATAACTATAGAATCATTTCTTGTACCCTTATACTCTTCCCTGTAAAATTTGGTTAAATTTATTTGATGAGCTCTTGAATTTATCAAAACAAACGTATGACACCTATCTTGTCTTTTCTATCCCGAGAGGGGAAACAAATCATCTTACAAATATTTTTGGTATTTGAATACTCTTCTAAATTTGTTACCATCTGTTAGATTAGCCCTCAAGTTTTGTTTTAAAAAAATGTTTGAGAGCTCTTCTTTCCCTTTCCTATCGAATCAGTGAAAAGAGGAAGAAGTCTTAAACAAACATATTTTTTTAATCAAATATCTAATCTCTGTTATTTTATTTGAATAATCAGTTCTCGAGTGATCCAAAAATATTCTATGAAAACCTCCCTATTCCGTCCCCTCTTCCCGTTGGTGAGAGGAAGGGGTCTCGAAACATGAAAAAAAAAAACATTTCTGGTACTCGAATATACTTCCATGATAAATTTGGTTTTTTTGTTCGATTAGTTCTCGAGAAATGCATAAAAAGGAGATCCCCTCCCTCCTTCTTATCACCCCAGTGCACTGCAGTGGAAAGATATATGGATCTCAAATATCGAAGAAACTTTATTCGTCGCCTTATTATTGTCGAATTATGTATTCAATTGTATGGAAGACCCCCTTTCTCCATTTGTATCTCTCAAGGCCGGATTAAAGGGGGGGCAAAAGGGGCAATTGCCCCGGGCCCCCCCCGGCTCAGGGGGGCCCCCCGAGGGAAAAATAAAATTTTACATTACTTTAATCATACTACCTCTACAAAACTATGAAAAGAAATCAAAACAAGAAAATCGGAATAAAAACTGGAAATATCTCAACTAATGGGGCCCCCGTGAAATAATATCTAGAATAGTTTTTCTCTAACATAAATTAAGGGGGCCCCTTAGAGAAAGCAGTGAAGAAGTTCTTCCGCATTTTTCGGTCTGAGAACATCAAAATCTTGGTTTTTTTATTTTCAAATTTTCAACCCAAAATCTGGACAAAAATAATGTAAACCTAATTAAAAAAAATCATGCAAATATTAGGAAAAACATCTCAAGTCTCAAGTTTTCTTTTTTATCGAAACATCTCAGTCAGGTAAAATAAAGAAAAACATCTACTAATTTTCATTACATGCAACGTCTTGCACAATTATAATGTTTAGTATTTCGTTAACTTTAAAATTAATGGTTTCTGCTCTTAAATAGCAGCTTATTTCGTCAAAACTGGCTCACAGTGCTAAGAGAGAACAGAGAAGCTTTATGATAAACATTTCAAAATTTGACCAGGGATCAAAATTTTGGATCAACCGACAGTACTGAGTTGCTTTATAGAATTTCCATCCCAATTTTTGTCTTAGGTTTAAAATACGTATTTAAACATTTTCAACTGATTTAACCAAAATTTTACCACATACTGACTGAAGTAAATATCCTGAATTTAGCATATCATTTTCCAAATGATCATTCTCAAATTATCATTAATACGATTGAGTTGAGTTGCTAATATCATTGAGTGATTCTTTTGACATGAATATTCCCTTTTATTTTTCCAGATTTTCAAGTCTTGTGTTGTTACTTCAGTTACTGAATTTCATATCCATGGTTTTTCTGAATTTTGAGAACTCATGATCTTTGTTTTAGGTTCTTAACTCATTTGGATTCCTCTTCTGAATTTTTTCAATGATAACTGATTCTGTATTTTAAACATTTAATCTTTATTCTGAATTGATTTTTTTCAAACGATCAATTTTTCATTTATACCCCTTTGTCTTCGGGAGCATCGAATGAAACTTTTATCACATTCAGAATAACATTTTGATAACATTTTTTTTATCTGATTAGAATCATTTTCATAAACATCCCACGAAAACGATTTGTTTGTGTTTCAAAGGTATAAAATTGAAATACACATTTGGTGCAACTTCTGCTTAGGCTTTGGAATCTCAATTTTTTTTATTTAATTAATATTTCGTTCCTCAAAACTTGATTTGAAATTATGATTTAGATTTAAGACACTGAATTGTGGTTCTGAAAATAGCAGTATTTAACCTCTTCCTTCCCACGAAGTCTTTCTCGTTTTGAAAATAGAAATATTCATTTACAACTAAAATTCTGGAACAAAAGATGCTTAATTTAAGTCTACTTCAATGATCCAGTTGATAAATTTCGGTTTCGAGGTGGATCATTGGAAAAATAACAACATATAAGCTGCAAATTTACACGAAAGCCGTGAAAATGATAAAGTGTCTCTAATATTATTAATAATAATTAATAAGGTGCAAATGAAAATAAGAAATAACGGCAAAAATTCGTGAAATTTAATCACCGTATTGATCACAATCTAAAACGATCCTAATTTGTAAAATATTTCTAGGATATAGCCATCCTTCAAAACTCGAACTACTGAAATTTACGAAATTTTTATTTTTGCCTTGAACAATGGCCGCCATTACACTTGTCGCAAGAAAAAAACTGAATATTGCGTTTTTATAAGAACTTACATAAGTTTCAATATCTTTCAGATCAGTGGTTATTTTAGTAGCTGAAATACCTATCCTGAAGAGAAAAAACTTTTGACGGAGAGATTTTCATGTGTATTGATAAAAAGCTCAGCAAAATGAGTAGTACGTTTTGTTCCTAGTGTATCACCTGTGATCCACTTTACTTATTCGAAAATTTTTGTGAAAATCTAAGCAAACCATTATTTGATTTTTTTTACACAAGCAACCTTCTGCACGTCAGTATTTTATTTGATGATAATTATGAAAACTAGTCAAGCAACTGAACAACAAATGACAACTTGATTGAAATTCGAAAAAAATACGATTTTGTACAGCTTTTGACCTGCCGAGCAAAACGTAGTGAATCGATTTTCTTAAAATTTGGTGCAATGTTTCTTCATTCATATCTACACATTTGGTGAGGTAATGGTGTTGATCCAAAATTCTCAGTTCAATGCGAGCTGTGCAAAGTTGTGGATCACCTGTGCTACCATGGGAAGCTAAAAGTTAAAGCTTTGAATTCTCAAACTCTTATATCTGTATCTCTATAGAGTTTGAATTTAATTATTTTGTTTATTTTTTTGAATTTTGTATTTTATGTTTCAAATTTTCATGATACTTTCCAATTGTCCAATTTTCAATGATGAAATGAAAAACATTTAAAATATCTATCCGGTCATTATTCTAAATCAGAGGATTTTAGTTGATGATAAGGGTATTGAAAAAAGTTGAAAATTTAATTTTGCATTTGGAAGCTCAAATCAGAGCTTTCATTTGAGAGAAATTTCTTAATTCTTCCGCAATGTTTGCAATTGATTGATTGATAATTTTTATTTGAAGGTACCAGAAACCATCTTTTACACAGACAACGTGACAATTTTAAGAGAGTATATTGAACTCATATCCAATTCTTTAACACGTTTAAAATGTTCAGGATAGTATTTGAAAAAAAAAAATGAATCATAGGGGCCCCCCGAGAAAAATTGCCCCGGGCCCCCCGATGGCTTAATCCGGCCCTGGTATCTCTTCAATCGAAGAAGGTGGAGTCCCAAATATTTATAGAAACATTTCTCGTACCCGAAATAACTACCCATATCAAATTTGGTTCCATTTGCTTGATTAGTTCTCGAAATTTGCAAAAACTGTATGGGTGGTCCCTCTTTTCCATCTCATCACTGAAAAGAGGGTCTCATTAGTACAGAAGCTTCCCTTTTTTGGATTCGGAGGGGTGTAGAATTATTATAGCAACCATTCCCGGTTTTGAAAATCGGCTACAAACAAAATTTTACGTTAATTGGCTCAGTAGTTTTCAAAAATTGTTCGAATTGTGTCATATTTTCATTAATTTTATATGGGAGCCCTTTTCTCCTCCTTTAACTCGTAACGGTTTGAAAGCATTTTAGAAACCATTTCCGATCACAAAAACTCTTACAAACTAAATTTCACGTTGATCGGTTTAGTAGTTTTCGAGTCTTTAGGGAACTGACAGACAGACCGATAAAAATTAAAGCTCCCCCACGCACCCCGCCAAGGGCCTTCATTATTCAAAAGGAAAGAGTATCACATATCATCCATATCACAATACATCATTTCAAATTATTTCATCAAAACCTGTTTGCCAAATCAATAAACCATCTCATCATATTAAAACGCTTAAATTTATCAATTTTTGACAAAATTTGTTCAAATATAGTTCGAATTTAATCATTTGTTTGAAAATTTAGTATAGCAGCCCCCTTTATAAAAACGGTAAACGTATAGAAATCTTTAAATAATCTCATTTTATTATGCGCCAAATTTTGTCAAAATGTTGACAGTACAAAATACATTCAATTTTCCCATACAAACCTAAATGTTCAAATTTACTCATGTTTGACACGAAACCTTGGTCAAGTGTCACAAATTAACAAAAAAAATTAGTCATGTGAACGTTACTTAAAAATTTTACTACAAAACATGGATGAGTTTTGAACCAAAACGAAGCTTTTCAGGCACCAGGGTTTGAGAAATTAAAAAATGATTACAAATCGACTCAGTCTACTGCAACATCTCATCTCGGCTTGCCAGTCGGATATCTTACCGAGTGCACCATCTTCGTCGGTTAGATGAAACCAAAATTGATCAAAACAGTTTTTCATCCGGAAAATTGTTGGCACACATTTCAATGTGTTGTGATTGTTTCTTTAAGATTGATGAAATACTACAGAGATTACAGATAATCCCATTTTCATAAAAATGATATTTAAATCAATAAACCTTCTGGACAGATAAATTCTTTACAAAATTGCATATTTTGAGCAGAAATCAGTCAAACGATCTAAAACTTTGAGTGTGGTTGAATCCATTTTAAAGTTTTAAATTGATGATCATTATGTAAAAATCTATCGATTTCTAAGTAAGTTCTAAAGCAATTATTCAATAAAATCATATAATCTTCATAGAGGTTAAGGGGTTCAAAACAGATCGCGTCCTTTTATCTTTTCACCTGTAAATTGGCACCGAATAAAGTTTTAAATACCTTTTAGTTCATTTTATGGAAGTTCGACGACAGGAAGATTTGGGCTTCTTAGAAAATTTTTCGTGTGATAAATGTTATGCCAGACTATCAAACCGGCCGGCGGCTTCGTTTTCTTTAGATTTTGGGTCCAAATTTTCCCACTGCGCATTGGACAGTTTACATGGAATACCTCCCTTCAAAAGGGTTGTCTCCAAATTTTATTGCCTTTGAAAAAGAAGTTCTCATAATAAGCTTTCATAACAAACATCATCCTCTTTGACCACATGGTAGCTGAGCCTTACGAAGGTTCTTAAAATGTGCAACCATTAGAAAATATTGGGCATCGACAAGCTTTTTCAAATGATTTTTAAAATTTGAAATCACTATTTTCGAGCACTCGAACTTTTTGATCTTGTTGACCAATTCTGTATGAGTAAATACAATCGACAATAAATCGAGTTAATTCGGTTGAAATGACTAAAATACAGCATTGAAACCAAAATCATGTGCTTAGCTATGCAACGATTGGCAAATCACCCTAGTATATTTTTAATGCATCAATCATCTAGATCTAGTGTAATTTCGAAAAAAAAATAGTTTTATCATGAATCGGCTCTCTGGGACTGGCGATTTAGCTTAGCTTAGCTTAGCTTGATTGACTACTCACATCCACCTTGAATCATTGAACCCGAAATGCTCCTTAAGATATGTTTGAATGAAGAGAATTCTAGTATACTCTGCGATTAATTTCTAAATTTGATTTAAAAACAAGTTAATACATTTCGGATTCTATGATCGCAGGCGTGGCTCAGTTAGGAACATGACTCAAATGAAGAACTGATGGAATCAAATCGCCAAAACGGTGGACGAAAAGGGTGTGCGCCGCCTAATGTGCCGTATTACAGGAAAAGTACGAGAATTTCTTCGAAACAGCAATGAATAATTTTTTTAAAATTTTTTTATGAAAGAGTAAAGAAAATGCTACATTTGTATGAAAAACAAATTATGAATTCGTTAATAAATGACTGAACTACACGCAATTGTTTGTGTTCCAATATTAAATGAAGCAGACTTTAGAACAAGTTCCACGTCGCCAATGGTTGCTACTCCGTGATTGACCGAGGCCATCAATTTTGTTCAGAGGTCAAATGAACGGAACCTGGGATTGGCACATTCACAATGCACAAAACTAATGCTCTCTCTTTAAACATCAATAACGGCGCCAGCCACGTCCTAGTAGTCAATAGATAGGTTAGGAAAATTGAGAATGGGATAAAACAACAACTTTGAGCCTAAGGACCGAGGTCACCTCTGCATCAAGGTTGCCGAAATCACAGAAAAATCTGTATTTTCACAGAATTTGAGCAAATTTTCATCCAAGAATCTGTGTCACAGAACACAGAATTTTGAAATCTTCACAGATTTCACAGAATTTTTGAATTTTCAATGGATTTCGGAAATCATAGTTTTTTTTTGACAATATCAAATTTAGATTTATTACTTGAAATTAGAAACGTATGATAAAATTGGTAATGGTTATTGATTTGCCCAACTAAAATGTGAAAAAAAATTCCAATTTATTATGAATTTTCTATGAAATTCAATGAAATAGCATCACAAATTCCATCACAGAATTTTAGGGTAAAATCACAGAAAGTGAGAATTTTTTTTCTCAAAAACACAGAATTATTTTTGGTAACCTTGCTCTGCATCCTTGCAAAAAAAAAATTGGTTGGGAAATTTGGGGGGAAGGAAAAAAATAGGAAACACTTTTGACCAGTGTTATGTTGATAGCTTTTTCTCCTGAAATATAATTTTTTATTTATAAAAACATTTTAGCCAGATAAGAAATAACATTTTGAAAGGTGACTAAAACACATTTGAAGTAAATAGTATAATCTTGATTTCCATCATCATATCTCTAATAGTTGTTGGTCAAATAATTCAAAGTTCGAAGTGGTATTTGAACTGATATTCTGAATCATATATAACATTTGAATAGTGAAAAAAAAACAAGATGATTTTTTTTAGGAAAATGGAGAAAATGTTATCACAACTAAAAATTATATTAATTTTTCAGCAATTTTGATTAAAGATTCATGTATCGACTTGCCGCATTCTTCCAGAAAAATTAAGATTCAACTTGTGTCCAATTTCTGATTTAATTATGATATAAATGAATATCGATTACTTTAAACTTTTTAACGTTTGAAAAAGGAAAATTTAAAGAGAAATTTGGAATTTCTAAACATGTTATTGAATAAATCAGTTCCTGGTTCAGTTTCGAAACAAGAAAAAAAAACCGAAAAAGGAGAATTTATAATCCCATACACAATAGAACTGATTGAATTTATAATTTGAATTGGTGAAATAATTGATGATGAAAGATTCAGAATCATTCTATCAAAATAACGAAATGTTTTTTGGTGACATTATAAATGTTGCACAAAATTTGTGAACAGTTCTCCACACTGAAAAAAAAAATGTAGTATTAAAGTTCGGCTCTCTGGGACTGGCGATTTTCCGAAAAACGGCTGAGTGCCAAATTAAATTGCATTAAATAAATTTTAATTTTATTGAGAACTTGACCATATTTT
>NC_073692.1:31827129-31858129 GCF_029784155.1 Uranotaenia lowii
ACATCTGTACACGGTCGAAAAGAAATAATCAATTATGGATTTCGGTTATTCCATGCATGCGTACATGTCGTTTTACACCGAGGGAAAAATATATTTCGTAGTTGATGATAACAAAATTTGAACGATTTATATAAAAATTCAGTTTACGATTATTGAGAAATAGTTACAAATGCGGAATGTTAGCTATATTTAAAATCAAATTATTTTCCCTTGATGAGTTTTGTTTTTACAATTCCTGTTGAAACTAGTCATCCTTTTAGAGTTTAAAGTGCCAAAGCTCGTTGAATTTTTCTAGAAAATAGAAAAATAAGTAAAAAGGACAACAATGAAATTCTCCGAGCCTAGAGGGAGTCCGCGTTGAGAGCATTTTTTTTTCTTTTTTTTAATAGAGTAGAGGGGGAATGTAATAGGTGGCTAATATGATATGTATTTATTATCGTATACATTTCGACATGGACACATGGCATCCCTTCAGCAGTCGACATACGCGTCATCATCGACTCATCATCGACATCGGCAGTCGCGACTCGACAGCGTTCGAGGTCAGGTGCGCGAGACGCCCATCGGCAGCAGCACGTTCTGGAGTTAATCCATGAAGCCGAGGAACATTTCCCGTGAACACAGAAGCTAAAGTTTTACACCTCCCATGTGTCAATTTTCATTACAATTCTATGCTCAATCAAGAGAATATCGTGAAATCAGTGAACAGATTATAATCCCTTTTGCCGACCCCTGAATCAAGATTTGAAACCTGAAAGCAAAAGAACGTCCCTCAAAACTCCTATGCGGAAATTTTCATCTCAATCCAATGTAGAATAACGTCAAAATAGCAAAACATTAAAGTTGGGTATGAACGACTCCTTCAGCCAACTTCTGATCCACAATTCGAAACTTGAAATCGATTGCTGGTCCCTCAAAACACTCATGTGCTTATTTTCATCACAATACGATCTATAATAACGCCAATATCGCAAAAAAATTAATCAGTGGATATTGACGACCCCTTTGGCCGACCCCTGACCCTAAATTTGATAACTGCAATCGATTGCTCGTCTCTCAAAACACTCATGTGCAAATTTTCATCACAATTCGATGTATAATAACGCCAATATCGCAAAAACATTAATCAGTGGATATGGACGACCCCTTTGGCCGACCCCTGACCCTAAATTTGATAACTGTAATCGATTGCTGGTCCCTCAAAACACTCATGTGCAAATTTTCATCACAATCCGATGTTTAATAACGCCAATATCGCAAACGACCGTTGCCCAAAACACGATACCAAGATCGTCATCGGGGATTTCAATGCTCAGGTCGGCCAGGAGGAGGAATTTAAACCGACAATTGGAAGGTTCAGCGCGCACCAGCTGACCAACGAAAACGGCCTCAGACTTATTGATTTCGCCGCCTCCAAACGAATGGCCTTACGGAGTCCCTTTTTTCAGCACCGCCTCCCACACAAGTACACCTGGAGATCACCGTACCAAACGCAATCACAGATCGACCACGTTTTGATTGACAGCCGGCACTTCTCGGACATCATCGACGTCAGATCCTGTCGGGGCGCCAACATCGAGTCGGACCATTATCTGGTGATGGTGAAGATGCGCCCAAAACTTTCCGTAGTGAACAACACGCGAAACTGGCGCCCGCCTAGGTTAAATATCGCACGACTGAAGCAACCTGAGGTCGCGGCAGACTACGCGCAATCGCTCGAAGCAGCGCTGCCGGCAGAGGGCGAGCTTGACGAAGCCCCTCTCGAGGACTGTTGGGATACCATCAAAACAGCCATCAACAGTGCTGCGGAGAACGTCATCGGTTATGTGGAGCGATCTCGACGGAACGACTGGTTCGACGAGGAGTGTAGGAGGGTGATGGACGAAGAGAATGCCGCGCGGGCGGCAGTAGTGCAAAGAGGCACCCGTCGAAATGTGGAAAATCACCGACAGCGGAAGAGGCAGCGATTCCGACTTTTCCAGGAGAAAAAGCGCCGCCTGGAGGAGGAGGAGCTCGAGGAGCTGGAGCAGCTGCATCGTTCCCAAGAAACACGAAAGTTCTATCAGAAACTCAACGCATCCCGCAAAGGCTTCGTGCCGCAAGCCGAAATGTGCCGGGATAAGGACGGGGGTATCCTGACGGACAATCGTGAGGTGATCAAAAGGTGGAAGCAGCACTTCGATGAACACCTGAACGGCGCACATGCAGGAGATCAAGACGGTGGGGGAAGGTACATCGCCGGCGTAGCCAACGACGAAGAGGAGCCACTCCCAACGATGAGTGAAGTTAAGGAAGCCATTCGCCAGCTGAACAGAAACAAGTCGGCTGGGAAGGATGGCATCGCAGCTGAACTCATCAAAATGGGCCCGGACAGGTTGGCCGATTGCCTACACCGGTTGATAGTCCGGATCTGGGACATAGAACAGCTACCGGAGGAGTGGAAGGAGGGAGTAATATGCCCCATCTACAAGAAGGGCGACAAACTGGACTGTGAGAACTACCGAGCGATCACTGTCCTCAATACCGCCTACAAAGTGTTGTCCCGAATCCTACTCCGCCGCCTAACGCCACAAGCAAACAGATTCGTGGGAAGTCATTAGGCCGGCTTCATGGAGGGACGGTCAACGACGGACCAGATATTCACATTACGGCAAATCCTCCAAAAATGCCGGGAACACCAAGTCCCTACGCACCATCTATTCATCGACTTCAAAGCCGCATACGACACGATCGACCGTAACGAGCTATGGAAAATCATGGACGAGAACGGCTTTTCCGGGAAGCTGATCAGACTGATCAAGGTGACGATGGATGGAACGCAGTGCTGTGTGCGGATTTCGGGTGAATTGTCGAGTTCATTCGAATCGCGCAGGGGGCTTCGACAAGGTGATGGTCTATCCTGCATGATGTTCAACGTGGCGCTAGAAGGTGTTATTCGACGAGCGGTGGGCAAAATGCGGGGCACGATTTTCAACAGATCCAGTCAACTTATCTGCTTTGCCGATGACATTGATATAGTCGGCAGATCATCTGCGGCGGTGGAGGAGATCTACCGCAAACTGAAACGCGAAGCAGGAAGGATTGGGTTGATGATTAATACGTCCAAGACGAAGTACATGCTGGCCTGCGGATCCGAGGCCGACCGAACCCGCTTGTCCAGTAATAACAAGGTCACGATCGATGGCGACGAGCTGGAGATAGTCGAAGACTGTGTCTATCTCGGCTCACTGGTGACCGCAGACAATGACACCGGCCGTGAGATCCGGAGGCGAATTATCAGCGGAAGTTGTGCCTACTATGGACTCCACAAGCAACTGCGGTCGAGAAGACTTAGCCCTCGCACGAAGTGTAACCTGTATATGACGCTCATTAGACCGGTTGTTCTCTACGGGCACGAGACATGGATATTGCTCGAGGAGGACCTGCGTACACTCGGAGTATTCGAGCGACGAGTGTTAAGAACCATCTTTGGCGGCGTACAGGAGAACGGAGTGCGGAGGCGAAGGATGAACCACGAGCTCGCGTGACTCTACGGCGAACCCAGTATCCAGAAGGTGGTGAAAGCTGGCCGGATACGCTGGGCGGGACATGTTGCGAGAATGCCGGACGACTGTCCTGCAAAACAGGTGTTCGCTACGAATCCGGTAGGAACAAGACGAGCGGGGGCGCAACGAGCGAGGTAGTTAGACCAAGTGGAGCGTGATCTGGCGAACGTGGGGTGCCCGAGAAATTGGAGAACGGTTGCTATGAACCGAGTGAATTTTAGGAAATATGTTCGTCAAGTTATGTCGTGGGACGGAATACTATGTAAATAAAAATAAATAGTTGAATATACTATGTTTATGATTCAGTGTCTGAAATTAATCATACATTTGTAGTTGAACTTATCATATTTACAGTTGAATTAATGATACCATAACAGTTGAATCTATTATATTCATAGTTGATTGCGTAAGGTTAATCTGCAGCTTGTAGTTGAATCTGTTTTATTTATAGTTGAGTGCGAAAAATTAACTACACTTTGATGATTGTTTTAACTAGCTGAGATAGTTGGAACAACTATCGTCTTTTTTCTCCGTGATCATGAAACATATCAGATTTATTACGCACAAAGTACAACAATGCATCCTTTCATTTACTATGCGCAGCCAAATTCAGCACACAGGGAAATAACTATGCGCGAGGTATTTAAAAAAACAAATCATATTTGACTCAAAAACAGATTCAGCAGTTCCACTATGTTTTTCTTTCGAGTACATCGGAAGTATGCAAGAGTCTTCAAATCTTTGACAGCGACAGTACTTTTAAGTTCTCTCATTGGTCATCGTTTTTCACTTCCCGTCGGGTTTTTAACCATCTGTTGGCACTGCTGATCGCAGAGAGAACAAGCAAAGGATATGACTTGAAGACCACGCGGGAGGACAAATTGAGCAACATCATTCCAAAATTGACAAACATGGCGAACTTTCTATCAAATCCGATTGAAACCGACTTCCGACGACTGTTTATACGATCTTTCTACTATTCAGTTGAAATTGGTTTTTGGAATACAACTGTTAACGACTTTAAATTTTCATTTCAGATACGAATTAATGTTTGCTGAGAGCTCAATTTTATTGTTCTCATTTTTTGGAAATCAGGAAACGTACTTTTACCCCACCGAACTCTTTAGTGTTTAAGTCATCATAAGTTTACAAAAAAAAAACACAACTTTAGTTTGCTCGAATCCTTAATATGTAAATTTATTGCCAATCATTCGCCCGCAAAATTGCATTCATTCAAGTAATCACCAAAATTTAAAATTATTCTTTAGCCTCTCGCTTTGCAAGCAGTGCATTTGGCATCCGAACGTAGTTGTTGTAGTTCCACCCGTAGTTTCCGTAAGGCGTTCCCCAAGGAGCAGCCCGTCCATAGTTCCACGGATTGGCACCATAGGCATTTGCTCCATAAGGACCATAACCAGCCCCGTAAGCGGACACTCCGGCCCCATTCCAATCGTTCCATCCATTCCAACCGAGGGGACTGCCGTTGGGGCTGCCGAAGCCGTTGAAGATGTTCTGGTTCCAGATATCACCATTCCATCCATTGGCACCGGGCCATGAACCTGGGAATCCCGTGTACTGACCACAGACAGCAGCCAGAGCCATGGAGAAAATCACTAGAACCTGTGAAATTAGCAAAATTGAATAAGTGTTTGGTAACTGTAAGTAGGAACAGATATCCGTACCTTCATTTTGGATAGACAGACAAATTATTCCTGCTGAATCAATTGATTTGGAATCTAAGGATACTTCCGAAGAACTGTGATATCCACCGCATTAAGTGCGACTTTTATAGCTACCAAAAGCTTGGAACAGATTATCTCCAAGTATCGTTCTAATTGTAATCCGTTAGGCGTGAAATGGATTTCTTAAGTGAAGTTATGAATAAATAAAATTTTAAAAAAAACTGCAATTTAAACCTTGGTAGCTCTGAGGGCCATACATTTGTTAATGGTTAAAAAGTGTTGATGTAGACAAAAAATTTTCAAATATAAAGATGCTGTTGATTAGGATTTATTTCTGCCGTTGATCGTTTGCTTCAATCTCCTATTATTAGACATTGTTCCACTTCGGAAGCGAAACAAAGATAAAACCTTCGAATTGATTTTACGCCTAACGGATTAAAATTAGATAGATGAGTTATTGATAATCCACACTCACATTTTGGACGCTATAAAAATCGTTCTTTCTGTGCTGAGTATCACAGTTCTCGGGGAGTCTTCTTCGATTCATAAATCCAATCTTCTCTATTTAAAAATAACTACATCAACCAAAATGAAGGTATGATCAAAAATTTTCACTAATAACAAAAATGAAATTCAATATAACAATTTTATTTTATTTCCAGGTTTTCGTTATCTTATCAATGACTCTGGCTGCTGTCTGTGGTCAGTTCACGGGATTCAGCGGATCATGGCTGGGTTCCAATGGATGGAATGGTGATCTCTGGAACCAAAACATCTTCAATAGATTTGGTAGCCCCAACGGCAGTCCACTCGGTTGGAATGGATGGAACGATTGGAATGGGGCCGGAGTGTCCGCTTACGGGGCTGGTTATGGTCCTTATGGAGCAAATGCCTATGGTGCCAATCCGTGGAACTATGGTCGGGCTGCTCCCTGGGGAACGCCTCATGGAAACTACGGGTGGAACTACAACAACTACGTTCGGATGCCCAATGCTCTGCTTGCAAAGCGAGAGGCTAAAGAATAATTTTTCATGTTTAGAGAGACTACATTCCTGAATTTTTGATGGCAAACGATTGGCAATAAAAATATACTTTTAAGTGTAATTAGAGCAAACTACAGTGACAAAGTAATTTTTTCTAAATGACAAAATAATATATCACGGCCTGAACACAAAATTCATCATCTCTTTCGATCATAAAAGAAGTTAGGTTTAAAAAAGAACTAAATCGTGTGAAGCTGGGCACTATTAAAAAATCTTGAAATTTGATTAAAAAATGTAAAAATGTATGATCTAGTACCTGTTCAAGTTTTGTCAAAACCAAACAACGCGATAAAAAATGGTGCCAGGTAGAAAATGAGGTTCATTATCGCCCAACAAACGATTTCATTCTTTTTGGACGGATGTTTGTATGGAAAACATCATAATCCATATACTCTTGGTTTTTTTCTTTCACAAAATCAAAATTTCTTACGAAGAATGTTGTAAATTAATAGGAACTTCATTCCTGCTTTGTTTAGAAATAGAAATTGCTCCAACACAACTGGTAAGAACACAAGAGCGAATATAACACTCGCTTTAATTGAGTATCCAATTTGTTTATCAGTATATTTATTTACCAGTCACTTCTGAAACTTTTTTCTTCTTATTTTGAACTCTGTTGAAACATTTTCTATTCCTGAACAAAGCATGAATGAAGTTTTTATCAATTTTCAACATTCTTTGTGATAAATTTTGAAAGTGTTTAAGAAAAAACCAAGAATATATGGATTACGATGTTTTCCATACAAACATCCGTCCAAAAGAAAAAAAAATAAAAGGTCTTTTGTGCGACATCGAACCTCACCCAGCTAACATGAAATCGAAATAGAAATGATAATCCAAATCGAATATTAAGACATTTTCAATAACCATCGTAAACAAGTTGGCATTAAAATCTCACCTTTAGAGCTATAGCGTAGATCGTATTAACTGATAAATTGGCATCTTGGTAAGATACCGGACTGCAAACTCGGAGGACTGGAGTTCAAATCTTGGTCGGGGAAATTTTTTTCGTTTTAGTCAAATAACCTTAAAATCATTTATTATGTATATTTTGTGGGGAAATCGAATCGTTGGAATATTGTCATTGTAGATAAAGCGTGATACGGTCAAAATTTGGTCAATATCAACTTGACGTATTTCTTTCAATTTTGCATTTAAAAAACCTGAACACCCCTCATTTTGAAGGTGTGTGTGTGTAGAATGTTGCTCCTATTTTGATTTTGGAATTCACTCTTCAGTTGTCAAAATGCCGTCCAAAGAAGAAGAGCAGCGTATCAAAATTTTGCTCGCGCATCACGAAAATCCGAGCTATTCGCACGCAAAGCTGGCAAAATCGCTAAAAGTTGCCAAATCAACCGTTACAAATGTAATTAAAGTGTTTGGGGAACGTTTGTCGACAGCCAAGAAGTCTAGATGGGGGCGAAATCGAAAACCGGAAGCCGCTGAGACGACAAAGAGAGTTGCCGGTAGTTTCAAGCGAAACCCTAACCTCTCTCTCCGAGATGCCGCAAATAAGCTGGGTTTATCGTCTACAACCGTGCATCGAGCCAAGAAACGAGCCGGACTATCGACTTACAAGAAGGTAGTGACTCCAAATCGCGATGATAAACAAAATACGACGGCCAAAGTGCGATCCCGGAGGCCGACGATGCTGACGAAGTTTGACTGCGTGGTAATGGACGACGAAACCTACGTCAAAGCCGACTACAAGCAGCTTCCGAAACAGGAGTTTATACGGCAAAAGGAAGGGGAAAGGTAGCAGATATTTTCAAGCACATGAAACTGTCAAAGTTCGCGAAGAAATGTCTGGTTTGGCAAGCCATCTGTACTTGTGGCTTGAAAAGCAGCATTTTCATAGCTTCCGGGACTGTCAACCAAGAAATTTACGTGAAAGAGTGTTTGAATAAACGTCTGCTGCCTTTCCTGAAGAAACACGGTTGTTCCGTACTGTCTTGGCCGGATTTGGCATCTTGCCATTACGGTAAACTTATCCGATTCTTTTCAAATTTGGAACATATTTTCTAAGTATAAAATACCAGACCCCAACGTTTTTCTTTTTTGTTTTTTTTTACTTTGGGGAGATTTTACAGGTGAAAAATGGCGGATTTTTTCGTGAAAAATCGTAGTTTTTACTTCAAACAGCCACAAAAATTTCATAAAATTTTTTTTAAGGTAAATAAAAACGTTGGGGTCCAGAAAAACATTAAAAATATTTTGCTCTAATTTTTTGACTTCAGATGATTCTGTGCTGAGATACAGTGTCCACCGCAAATCCTGCTTTCTAAAAGGCATCCTCGAAAGTGCTCCGTCACCGGCTCATTTTTCAATATTGTTCTACGAAAAAATTACTCAATGTTCTTTTAACAATGCTTTGTATAATGCAAAAAATTTGAATACATTTGTTTGAACGATAGCTCTAGAAAAAAATCGTGAAAACGGTGTTTTTTTTAAACCCGTTAGACCCTACCCCCCCCCCCCCCCCCCTCTTAAAGACTCTTTAACAATTGTCATTCGGGTCAACAAATTGTTTATTGATTCACTGTAAAAAAAAGACTAGAGAACTCAAAAGTGGAAGGAAAAATTGTATTTGCTCCAAAACTGTGGTTATACTGTTAATTTGAAATCAAGCTTAGAGATAATGTTACGCCCTATAGAGTGTCCATTTTCCGGCCATGTTTACGTTCCCGTGAATCGGGAAATCTGAAGACCCTTTTTCTGGGAATTCCCGAGGTCCTGGGAAAAAGATGATTTCAACATTCTACTGGATACGAAACCTTATCTTATTCTTAAGAAGTAGTATTGTAAAACATTTCAAACCTTTTCAATGTCTCAAAAAGTCAATTAGCAAAACCCAAAACAATATTTAAAAAAAATTTACCATTTAAAATGTTAGAAAAAAAAACATTTTTGTCATAAATGTCATAGATATTATTTTTATTTACATAGTATTCCGTCTCACGACATAACTTGACGAACATAATTCCTAAAATTCACTCGGTCCATGACAACCGCTCTCCAATTTCTCGGGCACCCTACGTTCGCCAGATCACGCTCCACTTGGTCTAACTACCTCGCTCGTTGCGCCCCCGCTCGTCTTGTTCCTACCGGATTCGTAGCGAACACCTGTTTTGCAGGACAGTCGTCCGGCATTCTCGCAACATGTCCCGCCCAGCGTATCCGGCCAGCTTTCACCATCTTCTGGATACTGGGTTCGCCGTAGAGTCGCGCGAGCTCGTGGTTCATCCTTCGCCTCCACACTCCGTTCTCCTGTACGCCGCCAAAGATGGTTCTTAACACTCGTCGCTCGAATACTCCGAGTGTACGCAGGTCCTCCTCGAGCAATATCCATGTCTCGTGCCCGTAGAGAACAACCGGTCTAATGAGCGTAATATACAGGTTACACTTCGTGCGAGGGCTAAGTCTTCTCGACCGCAGTTGCTTGTGGAGTCCATAGTAGGCACGACTTCCGCTGATAATTCGCCTCCGGATCTCACGGCTGGTGTCATTGTCTGCGGTCACCAGTGAGCCGAGATAGACAAAGACTTCGTCTATCTCCAGCTCGTCGCCGTCGATCGTGACCTTGTTATTACTGGACAAGCGGGTTCGGTCGGTCTCGGATCCGCAGGCCAGCATATACTTCGTATTGGACGTATTAATCATCAACCCAATCCTTCCTGCTTCGCGTTTCAGTTTGCGGTAGATCTCCTCCACCGCCGCAGATGATCTGCCGACTATATCAATGTCATCGGCAAAGCAGATAAGTTGACTGGATCTGTTGAATGTCATAGCTATATCGGTCAACAAAGTTATTTACACTGATTTTTTTAAACTTCGTATAATATTCATGCAGTATAAGACGATTTAAAATAATTATGGTTAAAAATCATAAATAATTTTGATCATGTTTACCAATCAGAGTTAGTAATCCAAGCTCAAATTATATTCGTCTTAGATGGTTTATTTCGTTGACCTGATCCAAACTTAATCAAAATGCTGATAAGAGCTATTAAATATAAAATACAATTCACCATTTATTTAATAACTCTCTCACCATCCAAAAATACGTTGGTTATTCAAAGGAACGGATTTTTAACATATTATATTCATAATGTAGGTAATTAATTCTTATTGCTCAAAATTTCAAAATATAGTCGATTTTATTTAAAGACGATATGTATAACCACTTACTTTTTAAAAACGACATCCAATTTTTGCTTTGCTTAGCTGTATTTCATTTCCCAATGAACCGATTTTCAAAACTCAAACTCAAATTTTTTGTCGTTTATATCATCATTTTCATTGAACATACTTGGTCAAAACTTTCAAAATTCCCAGTTCTTCAGTATATTGGAAAGATGATAAAGTTGTTTGAAATGTGCGCTTCGGGTCAAATAGACCCGAACAGCTTTGGAGGGTTAATGTGACAAAAGTTACCATCGAAAATAATAATTCAGAATAGAAACTACATGTTTAAGACACAGAATCATAAATCTGGAATCAGATCAGATTGAAAATATAGAAATATTCACGTTTGAAGAATCGCTTAATGAAATTCGCTATTCAATTATAATCATTAAGAAAATGATATGTTGAATTCAGGGGTTTTCCTTTAGAAGAGGAGAATTGAAAAAAATGACATCAAAATCAAAAGTATGAAATTTGGGCTTAATCAGTTTGAAAAGTTTAAAAAAGAATTTAAATTTTAGCTTCCAATTGGAATAAAAATTCAATAGCGGGACTCAGTTTTGCCAATTGATTCTCTTTAGTCAACTACAGTTACCTTTTTTCAAAATAAAAAAGTTGTTAAAAGTGTATGAATTAACGAAAATTTCAATAATGGTCGAAAACCTAACATTAATGTTATATTATTCATTCTCATACTTATGTTTATATAGTGAGTATTCCAGTTTGTCTGTTTTATAAATTTTATTCCCAGCAAAGCCCGAGAAAGCTTACAAACTTAAAAGGATTTTTAATTTTTGTTTTCCACTTTCTTCACTTTTTCAAATTTTTGCAATTTTTTTTCCAAAACTGATGATTTTTGTTATTTTTTTTATAAATATTGAATAATCTTAGACAATGTTAAACTATCCCCCGTTGAAGCCTTTACATATTTCCTTATCAGAACATAATGCTTGATTCGCTGAAAACTCCTGAAATATTTTCTTTATTCAAATATAAGAGAAAGTGATGCATTATTTATGGTAAAATGTGCATTCCAGATTCTTCGGATTTATTTCGTTATACCCGAATTTTCAAAGTAAAGTGAAAAATATAAAACAAATTTAGGTCTAAATTAGGTTTAATTTTATGTGCTTTTTTTTAGGAAATGGATAAGAGAATTGCACGCCGTTGAAATACACTTTAGGTTGTTTAATTCACTTTATTATAGATTGCTGCTTTGCTTAGATTTGTCCACATTTTATTTTGAAGAATTCTAGATTAAATGCTTCGGTACCGTCAGGTATTGTAAAATTTGTGCCAATATGTTAAGCCAAAAACAAAAGAAAACGCGAGAAAAACTCTGCAATGCTCACTCTAAAGGGCCCCCTTAATATATATTTTAGAGTGAAACTACTCGAGGTATTACTTTAAGAGGTGCCCTTACCTGTTTTATTAGACATTATTCCGATTTTCACTCTTTTCTTGATTTTTTATAACATAAGCAGTAAATATGTTTAAAGTTATGTTTAAATTTTAATTTTTCTGGGACCCCTCTCCCTTAATACGGCCTTGTTCAAAAGGCAAATCAGTGTTCAGTTTTTTGCTTTGTAGAAATTTTTAAGATTTCAATCCCAGTAATCACCTTTTTTATCATTCCCCCTATTCGAAGAAATTTTGATTGTGGTACGTTAATCTCTGCTCAGAGCTCAGAGACGCCCCAGCTGGCGGAGTTTTTTTTCTGAGGATGTTCGAATAAATGTAGACTGAAACGTTAAACATCACTGAACAAAATCAACAAAAGAAACCCCGAAACATGTCAACACTTGTCATGGTATGATATTTGGCGATTTTTTATGCTTCAAACATCTATTTTTTAAGTTCAAGTAGCATGAAGTGAATTGAATTTATATTTGCCTATACGCAATAAATCAAAGAAAGTTTCGGTTCAAAAAAAAAAAAAAAAAATGTTTGGATGACAATCATTTTTCCCTTATTTTTATGTCCCTATTCACCCCATTTTACGATTCTGAAGTTACCAAGTGAATTTTGATAACTCGGGTGATTTTTTTATGGAATTTTTTTTCAAACACTCAGACTTGAACAAGGCTTTCGAATAGAAAAACATACAAACAAACAATGAAGAAGGAAAAAATGAAATCAATTTATTGACAGAGTAGCTCCAAACCTTCTCGGTAGAAAATAACCAAAAAAATATGGCTTTGCGATAGAGTGCACTTTTGTTTTTGCTCAACGTTAGGCGGTGTGTGCGATAGAACGACAGATGTAGGGGGAGGGGCCCTTGAACGATGGGTGGGGGTAGTCCTGAGTTCTTCTAGGCGGATAGCTTAGATGGTTCCTGGGGCTGGGGCCAGGTTGAGCTGCTGCTGGGAGACGGCATGTCCTGGCAGGGGAGCAACATGAACCGATCCACGGTTAGCTGTTACGGATACGGCTCCCGGGACAACTCCGGCATGGTGGGCAACCGAGGCAACTGGCCCATGGACCGGGGCGTGAACTGGAACAGCTGGCCAAATGGGGGCAGCAGCGTGAACAACTGGAGCAGCATGAACAACCGCTGCTGGGTAGGCAGCATGGACAGCGGCATGTGACAGAGCTCCATATGGGTGAGAAAGAACGTTAGCCTGGACCACAGTGGGAGCTCCCCAGGGCCATCCGGCGTACGGAAGGGCGTCCGAGACAACGGCCAGAGCCAAGATGACTGCAGCTACCATGCACTGAAAATATTAAAAATAGAATTAGATCAAACTTAGTCCCTCGGGGCCTGAAATTCTCGGTTCAAACCTTCATGATTGGATCTGTTTGTTGGTCGTTTCACACCGAGTGAGTTGAGCAAAATGTGCGCGGTAGAACACCTGAATTAATTATGATCAACCGGATCGACCCGGTAGTGGGTTTTATAGCAAAGCACGGAAAACTATTCAACTTTCGACTGACTGCAGTGCAGTTCAATTCAAATTGATTTTCCCCTCTCAACTACTAGCTAGAACATACAAATCCCTTCAGACCGCCCCGGTCACAGAGAAATCTCCGAGATTTGTCCCAAATGGGCTAAGCATGCGCGATCGCACATGGCTTAGGCGCAATGTTCTCGCGCGCGCTACCAGCACGTGGGCCACTTTGCGCCAATGCACATTTTATGCACCTACATCAGGCACTTTGACATGGACTGCAACTTCCATCCGCGGGACGTCAAACAATGCCAGGGTCGTTCTTGGAAATGGTTCTTGTTTTTTACTTTTTGCTTATTCTCACACCCTCTGGCTCTGTTACTTTGGATAGCTTGGTTGATAGTTTTTTTTTAATTTGACGAATTTTTCCAGGGACCTATCAAATTGGTCATAAAGAAGGAGTCTCATTAAGAAAAGTTAAGTCTTACCATGAACAGATCGAAAAACGAAAACCTTTTTTTCAAATTTGACTCGGTTTACCAAGTTTCAAATTTAAAGGGGCGACTGAAATGAATGTTCGCAGGTCAATCGATAGTAAGTTGCAACGGAAAAACAGTTTGAACTGAACTTGAAATGAGTTCCTGCTTAGAGTTGGTTGGGTTGGAAGTGCTGTCTAGCGTTCGGGTACCTTCTCCTGGGTGTGCAGTAGGTACATGTAGGAGACAGCGTGTTGAGATATTTATATTTTTCCCTCTACGATAGGTTTGTTTTGCAAGCTAATGTATCTACAAACCCAAATCTGTCCGGTGATCGGTGGCAATATCGCTAAGTTCTATTTAGGAATTTGGTCTAAATGCATGTAGAAATGGTATGTACATATACAGTACCCTTCATAATTGTATAGAAATTGGAAGAACGCGCACTGTCACTTCGACTTTGAACTTCCATAACTTTTTTCTCTGAAGATATTTTTTGATCAAATTTTTTGCGTTAGATAGATCAACTATCACACTATTATAACACAAAATTTGAGGTTTCTGGAGTTTGTGTGGCCTGAGAAACAGTAATTCTACGAAAATCGGACTTTTTGGACTTTTCTCATTCAAACTGCAATATCTCTGAAACTACCCTACATTTTCGATTGAATTTTTGCAGAGTGATTGTTGAAATATGAAGCTAGCATGTCTGAAGTTTTCGAAAAGTTCTATCGATGAGATCAAAAGTTTCGCGAGGTGCAATATTTCAGGCATGGATCTAGAAATGCGATTTCTATAGAATTTTGGACGAATATTTCCATAGAAAATCATATTCTCTGTTTAACAACCAGCAGGGCCGGATTAAGCCATCGGGGGGCCCGGGGCAATTTTTCTCGGGGGGCCCCTATGATTCAATTTTTTTTTAAATGCTATTCTAGAGAATACTAAACATTTTAAACGTGTTAAAGTTCTGGAGATGAGATTAGTATACTGTCTTCAAATAGCCATGTTGTCTGCGTAGAAGATAGTTCTTCAAACAAAAATTGTTAGTTAATCATGTGCAACATTGCGGAAGCGTTTAGAAATATCTCAAAAATGAAAGCTTTGATTCGAGCTGCAAAGTGCAAAATTAAATTTTTATTTTTTTTTAATACCCTTATCACCAACTAAAATTCTCTGATTCAAAAAATGACCAGATAGATATTTTAAATGATTTTCATTTTATCATTGATGGTCTGGTTTGAGCTTCATCTAGAAATATTTACCAAATAACAGTTGGGAAGTATCATGAAGATTTGAAACATACTATACAAAATAAACAAAATAATTAAATTCAAATTCCATAGAGGTACAGATATAAGAATTTAAGAATTCAAAACTTAAAATCAGGTTATATTCAGAACCACAATTCAGTGTTTCAGATCTAAATAATAATTTCAAATCAAGTTATCAGAAACAAAATATGAATTAAATAAAAAAAAGAGATTCAAACTTACAATCAGAGTCAAAGCAGGAATTGCATCAAATATGAATTTAAATTAAATTTCTTTGAAATTCAAAAAAAAAATCTTTTCATGAGGTGCTTATGAATATAGGGGGAAGTCGTCTATGGCCGGACATCGCCTATGGCCGGACAACATAGATTTTTCGAAAACACATTATCCTAATAATATTTTAACGCCATGAAAATAAAGTAAATAGTAGCCTGATATGGTGTTAGAAATATGGTAGTCCAATCTGAAAAGGTAAACCAATGATCTAAAGCTTTTGCCTAGTAGTACGGAGAGGATCGCCTAAACTTTGCATTTGTATTGTGGTCAGTTTTTTCGGCTTGTAAAATTTGAACTGCACATGAACGACATCGTTGATTGGTTATCTTTCGACTACAGCAGATATAAGAAAATCGGAAGTTCAAACAAAATATTAGGAAAATTTAAAAAAATGCGATTCTTCTATGACCGGACACCAAGTTGTTGTCTATGACCGGACAAGAAAATATGAAAAATTATAGATGATTTCAACTTGAAACTTTCATTTTTTCATCTCTATTGCACCCTCAAATGGTTAGCAGAAGATAAGGATTCAACAACGAAACTATTTTGGTCCTCTGATAAACTGAAGAATTTGCTGTCCGGTCATAGACAATTTTTCTCTAGTTTTTTCGAAACAAATGTTTCATTCTGGTTTGTCAAAAAAACTTTTATGACTGGCTTCATAGAACATTCAGTATTGGAAAACACATACTCACAAGACCTGTGCAAGGTATTTCAATCATTTTTCTACGTTTTTGTGCCATTGGTGACAACTTTGGTGAAGTAATTCGTAGTGTCCGGCCATAGACAACACTTTTGGAAATGAGTGAAAACTAACATAAAATGGTTTCTCTTACCACATTAATATGTATTAAATAATTTTTTTTTTCTAATATAGTTAAGTGATCATAATATTGATACTCTTCAAATCAGTAGAGGAACCAATATTTACAAAAATCTATTTTTGAAGTTATCGCTTAAAAACCTTAAGTGTCCGGTAGTAGACGACTTCCCCCTAGTCCTCATCAGATAAAAAAAATTTATAAACTTGTTATTCTAAATGTGACAAAAGTTTCATTCAATTCCTCAAAGCCAAAGGGGTATGAGTGCAAAAATGATCGCTTGTGATAAAAAGCAGAATTAAGATTAAATGTTTAAAACACAGAAAAAGTTTGGTACATTGAATTGAAACTAAACTTCAGTAACTGGAGAAACAACATGAGACTTTAAAATTTCAATTAATGGATTCTGAAAAAAAGATGAGATTAAAAACATAGAAATATTCATGTTAAGAAAATCACTCAATGATATTAGCAACTCAACTGTGAGATCGATTTTATTATAATTTGAGAAAGATCATTTAAAAAATGATAGGCTCAATTCATTGGCATATTGGTAAATCAGTTGAAAATGTTGTGCGATCTGGTCCAGAGCTCGGAGGCACCGGTGTGCCAGCCACTCGACCTAAACCGCCGGGGGAACCACGCACTACCGCTCGACTCGTTCACTCACGCTCGCTGGGTGCTGACTGACTGGCCGTCGTACACGCTCGTGACGAATGACCGAGTGTCGGTTAAATCCATTCACACATCCTCCTCCTATCCCATAAAAAATTAATTTTGGAAACAATGGTTTTTGTTTATATTTAATTTTCAAAAATAGATTACAGACGCAGTGAGACGCCATATCACACAAAGTTTGCGTTTTTTTCTACAGAAAAATGCTGACTGGCCAAAAGAAACAATGATTCGTTTTCAATTCCAAACCTTTCTAATTTTATTTGCATCGAAAAATCATCATCTCACAATAGAATCTGCCGAATTAAATATCCGTGAGAATCATCTCCACTATCAAGCACCCTTTACTGTTGTGGAGCGTGAATATTTCCTTCGTATTTGACCGGTTGATTCATCTCAGTGTCGACGTACCAAGCCGACAATGCTATCGGTCGTCTCCTTCCATCGCGTTCATAACGCGCACCGTTCCTCCTCCTTCTCCAGTGAGCGCCCAAGCAGATCGAACGCACGCAAGTTTGTGCCGTGAAGTATTCGTGATATTCTGAATGTTCCTGAATAATATCCGATGGATTCACAGGTGAGATTTCCCATTCGTCCGAAGAAGTTTCCCCATCCGGAAGCAGGACCCACAACTGTGATTATCAATATTAATTTTAGTCTCGATAAGTTGTGTATTTCTTCTCAAATTCATTCTTTCACATAATATTATCGATAAGCTCAGCACAGCACTTATGCACAAATGATGATTACTTACTGTAATGCATTATGTATTGCGTACAGAGCGTGTCCTCTGTGCATTTTTTCCATGGTTCGTTTTAGTTTTAACGGATCACATGCTCAGAATTTTACCTCATTATCAGGAAACAACATTTGGTCAGATATTTTGACCGTTACTGGAATTGAAACTGTATCTATCACGCAGGAATAAACTAGTTATTATTATCACTAGAAGAGGGTTTAATCCCTGATAGCAAAACAAAATGTTAAGGAAATTTCTTACTTAGTTTCTCTGCGAACCACCATGAAATTTAATAGGCAATGCATGGTGCTACCACTTACATGAATTGATTTGGTCTCAACACTTATTTTCTTATTCAATTCTAATATCTGTTAATTTTTTTCCTTCAGGAACTAGATTTTTTTAAATTCCAATGTTTGCCATCAAACCTAATTATAAGGAAATCTCGCATTCTTTCCTTCGTGCCAGAGGCCTTTCAGTTTTAGTCAGTCTTCAAATTCAATAAAAATGTTCATGTTCTTGATAGTTTATTTCATGGTCAATCCCGTTCATTTATTTTGCTGTTAGCCACTACCTCATTTGAACTTCAAAGGCTTTTTTCCTGCAACGTTATCATTATCAAGGTTCTATCCAATTTTTCCCGCGTTCATCTAACTCATTTTATGATTTCGAACTATTTTCTCAATTCACCTTGCGATTCATTCTTATTTCAAGCTGTTCTTTCAACTCGCTTTGTTCAAATTGGGGAGATGCTTGGGTTATCCTATCGACTCGCTTTTTTTTTAGTTGTCCTTACAACTCGGAATTTGAAACACTAAATTCAAGCAGATCTCTCGACTCCCTTTACTGTTCACTATCATCTTAAATTGTCCAACACGTTTGGTCATTAATTTTAAAAGCATCTTAAGCTGTTCCCTCTACTTGCCTTTTAATTTCAAGCTGTCCTCTCAACTCGCTTGATTTCTTATCAACAACTCAGGCTGTCCCCTCAACTCGCCTTTTAATTTCAATCTGCCCTCTCAATTCGCTTGATTTCTCATTAATAACTCAAGCTGTCATCTCAACTCGCCTTTTAATTTCAATCTGTCCTCTCAACTCGCTTGATTTCTCATTATGTAATAACTCAGGCTGTCCTCTCAACTCCCCTTTCGAATTCCAGCTGTCCTCTCAACTCGCTTCATTTCTTACCAACAACTCAGGCTGTCCTCTCAACTCGCCTTTTGATTTCAAGCTGTCTTCTCAACTCGCTTGATTTCTCATTAATAAATCAGGCTGTCCTCTCAACTCGCTTGATTTCTCATTAATAAATCAGGCTGTCCTCTCAACTCGCTTGATTTCTCATTAATTAATCAGGCTGTCCTCTCAACTTCTCATTAATAACTCAGGCTGTCCTCTCAACTCGCCTTTTAATTTCAAGCTGTCCTCTCAACTCGCTTGATTTCTCATTTATAACTCAGGCTGTCCTCTCAACTCGCCTTTCGAATTCAAGCTGTCCTCTCAACTCGCTTGATTTCTCAATAACAACTAAGGCTGTCCTCTCAACTCGCTTTTCGATTTCAAGCTGTCCTCCTAACTCGCTTGATTTGTTATTCATAATTCAGGCTGTCCTCTAAACTCGCCTTTCGAATTCAAGCTGTCCTCTCAACTCGCTGGGTTTTTCAATAACAACCCAGGCTGTCCTCTCAACTCGCCTTTAAATATTCATTTTCATCTCGAATTTTTCCTTTAAATCTGCCGATTCTTATTTCATATTCCATTAAGGCTTTCTTACAAATTTGCCTCGCCTGAACAACAATGTTTTTTTTCGATTTTTCACTTTTTTCCTGTATTCAATTAAATGAAACATTGATTAATTTACCTCCATGTGAACTATAGGTCACTTTTTCTCTACACCGACCGAAAAAGCTTAATAAACATAAATCTGAAAACTAATTCTCGCTATAACCACTTTCTTCATATAATGGGTAGTTAGATTACTCATTGTCCTAAAATGGGTAATTTGATAATTTACTTAATTTTTAAGCTCGTCTAACTCAAATTATTTATTCGTGAACTTTTCAGGATTGTTTATACTTTTCGGTTCGACTTTCTTTTTTTCGATTCCGATCTCCAAACCTTGACTCTGCAAAAAGGTTTATGAAAAGAAACCTGCCACGGTCGCCAAATGTGCGATCTGGTCCAGAGCTCGGAGGCACCGGTGTGCCAGCCACTCGACCTAAACCGCCGGGGGAACCACGCACTACCGCTCGACTCGTTCACTCACGCTCGCTGGGTGCTGACTGACTGGCCGTCGGACACGCTCGTGACGAATGACCGAGTGTCGGTTAAATCCATTCACACAAATGTATCAATACGAATTTCAAGTGTAAGACGGAAATTGGGATTCAAATTCAATAAAGAAACTCTGTACTGATGATTGGTCCAATTTAAACAACTACAGTTATTTTTAAAGATTTTATTTTCAAAAATAGGTAGGGAAAAGGGTTTAAAATTTATAAACCAACGGAAATTTCAATAGCAATGATTGAAAAGTGAAAAGTAATAATATTACCCGGTATCAATCTGGATATTGCCCGGTTAAAATTCTGGAATGTTTATCATAGAGCTTCTCTGTTCTCTCTTAGCACTTTGAGCCAGTTTTGGCAAAATTAGCTGCTATTTTAGTGCAGTAACCATCACTTGGAAAGTTAATAATAAACTTTATTAGTGTGCAAGACGTTTGTATGTAATGAAAATGTGGAGATGTTTTTCTTTATTTTATCTATTCTGAACAGAATATCCTGACAGACATGTTTCGATGAGAAAAATATGAAAATTTGAGATATTTTGCCTTGAATTCTTTTTAATTCATGTCGATTTTTTTTCGAATTCAATTTTTGTTCAGATTTTGGGTTGAATTTTTTTAAATTCAAAACCAAGATTTTGATTATCTCAGCGCGCAAAATGCGGGAGAACTCCTTCAGTGCTTACTCTAGGGGGCCCCCTTAACTTATGTAAGAGAAAAAACTATTCAAGATATTATTTCACGGGGGCCTTTTAGTTGTTATATTTCAAGTTTTCATTCCGATTTTCTAGTTTTGATTTCTTTTCATATATTTGAAGAAACTGAAGTAGTATGATTAAAGTAATGTTAAAACTTTTTTTCCCTCGGGGGGCCCCCCTGAGCCGGGGGGGCCGGGGCAATTGCCCCCTTTGCCCCCCCCCCCCCTTAATCCGGCCTTGACAACCAGTAAATCTATTTCAACCGAAAAATCACAACGATATCGCAAGATTCTGATTTCAAAACACAAATGGATCATTTATTCCATTTTTTTCTTTTCTCCATTGCTTTTGCCAGACATTTTTTGATCTCATCGATAGATCTTTTCGAAAACTTCGGACATGCTAGCTTCATATTTCAACAATCAATCTGCAAAATTTCAATCAAAAATGTATCGTAGTTTCAGAGATATTGCAAATTGAATGAGAAAAGTTCAAAAAGTCCGATTTTCGTAGAATTACTGTTTCTCAGGCCACACAAACTCCAGAAACCTCAAATTTTGTGTTATAATAGTTTTGATCAAAAAATGTCATCAAAGTAAAAAGTTATGGAAGTTCAAAGTCGAAGTGACAGTACGCGTGCTTCCAATTTCTATACAATTATGAACGGTACTGTATGTATTTATGATGGGGGGATTTCCTCATTTTTTGGGAATTGATTATTCTAGAGTAAGCTTGCCAGATTGCCCGGTGTTTCACGAACTTTCCCGGATGTTTGATACAAAATTTGGGAAAATCGGGTCCATTCTCAGATTTCTGTTGAAAACATCCCGGATTTTGTTCGGATTTGTTCACTGTATATTAGACTGAGTCGATTTGGGATCATTTATGAATTTCTCAAACCCTGGGATCTTAAAAGCTTCGTTTTTACTTGAAACTCATTCATGATTTTTTGCAGAATTTTTCAGTAACGTTTTCAAATTTGAACTTTTAGGTTTGTATTCGAAAATTAAATTTTTTGTACTATAAAATAAACTTGCCTACTGATGGTTTGTGCCAATTTATAAATTCTCCAAAGAAAATTTTTCACTGAACAACTTAGTCCAAGACCGTAACTTTTTATGTTATTAGGCAAAAAAGTTATAAGTGCTAGGACGTGGCCGGCGCCGTTATTGATGTTTAAAGAGAGATCATCAGTTTTGGGCATTGTGAATGTGCTGTCAGTCCCAGTCACCTTTGAACAAAATTGGTGGCCTCGGTCAATCACGGAGTAGCAACCATTTGGCGATGTGGAACTTGTTCTACTGAGCCACGCCTGCGATCGTGGGATTTGAAATGCATATTTTGTAAAGATGACTTCATTAAAGTAATTTATTTTTGATCGAGCAAGGTTTTGAAACGAGGGAGAAAAATACATGCATTATAAATTGAATTTTGTTGATAAAGCATATCAGGTTCAACGATTTAAGGTGGATGTGAGCAGTCAATCAAGCTAAGCTAAGCTAAGCTAAGCTAAGCTATTAGGCAAAAAAGTTATAAGCTGTTTAACAGGGGTATGTCTTTTGGCATTTATAAACAATAAATTTAATTGAAATCACCGCTGGGTGCCTAACGAGCTATTACAGGACTACTTTTCATGCAATGTTCTGCGGGGCACAACCAGTGATGTCAATTGAGATTATTGATTATCAAGGCCAAAAGACGTACCCCTGTTAAATAGCTAATAACTTTTTTGTTCAATAAGATACAACATCACTTTTAAGAGTGTACATACAGTTTGAAGGCTCTAAAAATTGTTCAGAATAACTTGAAATTTCGTGACGTGAATTCAGTCCACTACCCTGTTCTGTATAAACTGAGTGAATTCACGTCACAACTTTAAAGAGACATAACTTTGTTCATTGTAATTCAATCGAGAAGCAACGCACATCATATTGTGAGCAACTGTTTTCTCTACAACTTATTTCAAGACACCGAATATCCTATTTCCACAGAGATAACAGGAAATCGAAGTGGTATGTACGTATTGAAGTCTATAATAGCCAATTCTAGCGTGAATTCACGTCACGGAATTTGGGTTGATAATTTTGAAATCAAATGTCCAAATTTTGCCAGATTTTTGGATAAAATAACTGGGATTTGCCTGGCCCGTAGACGTGTGGGCAACTTGCAAACTTATTCTAAAGAATTGAATCTTTAATATTTCCTTAAGCTTTTGTATGACTTTTATATTCAAGTCAATCGATTAGACCCGACGTACAAAATAGAAGGACCTCAGGTTCCCACTGTTCCTACTAACTATGAGATATTGCATTTTTTTAATCTTTTAATTTATTCATGGTGATTGGTGATTTTTTTAAAGTGAATAATTTTTTTGGAATTTCAGAAACTTGAAAATTTGGATGAATGAGAATGTGGAGTTTTTTTTTCAAATTTTCCGTATTTTTTCACAAATATTCAAATTTTTGTGGATTTTGATTTCTAAAAATTTTTGAATTCTAGACTGTTTTCTTAATTACACAGAAAATTTTTTTGACTATTACGTGTCACTGAAAACTGCAACCTGTAAAATAAATCACCTGTAATTAACAAAACCTGTAATTTTAAATTGTTTTCCTTGAAAGTTAACAAAATTCATTTATTATTACAGCAAATGTCCTGTAAAAAAGTTGTACACTAAAAATTGAATGTCACGTAATCATGTTTTTGACCTGTAAAATTACGGTAAATGTCCTGCTCCTTATTGTTAAAGGACATTTGCGTAATTTTACAGGAAATAAATTTTGCTGTGCAGTTAAAAATTTTAAAATCTTTCTGAACTAAGCTGAAACTCTCCTATTCTTGTAAATATCTCCAAATATTAAAGAAGTTTCCAATGTTAAGGATAATTGCTTAAATGATAATTTTGTTTCCTATTTAAAGTTTTTTCCCCAGAATTTGCCAGCATTTCAGAATCTTTAAGAATTGAAAACAGATTTCCAAGTTTTTCAGAATAATTCTTAGATAATCGGAACTTTTAAGAATATTTCATATTAAAATGTGACAGCTTATTTCAGCCTTTTAAAAATTACTTTACTACAAATACTTTTGAATATTGAGAAGTTTTCAGAAATCTTCTAAAAACTTTAAAATAATACTGATTTTTTAGAAACTTTTCAAGTTTTTTCATTTTTTTTTATTTACTTAATTCATTATTCAGCTTACATGAGCATTCGGCTTTTTAATATGTAATTAATTACTTTGCCGACGCATCCTTTATTTTATTTCTAGTCAATTTAGAATTTTTATGAATTACAAAAAGTATTTCCTAATTTTCCGAAATAGGTTTATCAAAATATTTAGATTTATATGTATTTTCAAATATTTTTCGAAGCATCTGCATCTTGAACTTTCGGAAACAAGTTTAAATAAGCGGAGTATTAGAACTTCTCAATATTTCTTCTAAAATTTTCAAATTTTTCTGAATTTTGAAATGTTTTTTTTAAATTTTATTAATTTTAAAGGATTTCTTATTATTCATAGTCACATAGAACATTTCAACTACATATTTTGTAATTTTGTTGAAATTTTTTTTTGTAAAAACATACATATAAAATTTTATTCTTAATTTATCTCCTCGAATGATTCTTGTAGACATGTTCACTCTTTTTATCCACATTGTTTCAAGTTTTTTTTTTATTTTTCACCATTTTGAACATTTTTCAAAATTTTTTATTTTATTTTTTAGATTATTGGAATTCACAACCCATAGCTGAATTTCCAGATTATTTTGTTCCAAAATTTTCAAGATCCTCAGAATTTCAAGCACGTTTTTGCAAAGTTGTTTGAGAAATTTTCAGAGTTTTTAGAATATTTTAGCACAATATTGATTTTAAACAATTTTTTCAAGTGGTTTCAATAATAAAACTTATTTAAATCCTCAAACATAAAACAAATTATTTTAAAGATTGAGAAAGTGGTTTTTTCTTTAATGTTAAATCCTTTCTAATCAACTGTTGATTTCCAAATTCTTTTCAAATATTTTCAAATATAAGAAGGATACAGAACCAACCAAATTTTATAAAAAAATATTTCTATGAAATTTGAATAATTTAATTTTTTCCAACCTTTCTGGATTTTTTACGGTTAATTTTTTCATATAGCTAAATGTGATTTTCTTTTTATTTTTTGGATTACCTTAAATTATTCTGTTTCATTTGAGATTTTTGCTGAATCAATCAAATTTAATTTGAGCTGAATATATTATTTAAAAATTTCTCTGAATTTTCCTAAATTGTTTGAATACTTTTTGGTTCGAATACTTCATGACATTTCAAAAACTTTTAGAATTTTTTTAGAACAATTAATTATTTTTTTTACATTTTTTATAAATTTTACAAGCATTTTATTTCAAAATTTGTCATTTAACTCAATTTATAAAAAAACTATACTTTAGGGTTTTTGGATTAAAAAATATTTCAGAAAATTTGATATTTTTTCAGAGTTTATGAAAATTTTTCTATTTTTTGTAAATTTAAAAAAAACCTACTGTTTTTTATATTGTTAAAATTCTTCAATTTTGATTCTTTATTTTCGAGTGTTGATTGTTGAAGAAACAGGCGAAGCTTTCCGATTTTTAATAGATTGGTATATTAAAATATCCTACGAATTATATAATCAGAAATTATTCAGACTTATAAATAAATCAGAAATTTGGACTTACGTTTACTGCTCTTCGTTTGCTTTAGTGCTGTTCTGATTTCAACAATCTTCTAATCGAAGCACGCTGGCGATTTTGATTTGGAACCTGAGATTATCGTATGTTCTCTATAATTTGATAGTTACATTTTTATCGTATAAATCTTTACCTGCTCAACGGAATCAGTAAACAGAAGTTGAGTTTTCTTAAACTAGGTGACTGCTACCACGATGCTGTTTTAGAACCTGTGATTTGAGTATGTTTTCTTATAATTTTAGTTTTCTTTTATCGTTTCAGGTTTTACCTTCTTCACGGAGTCAGAGGACAGGACTTCCGTTTGCTTTAGGTGACTGCTGGCCCGATTTCACGGAATCACGTTATTGGTCACGAACGATTCTGGTCGCTTCGAAAAACGAACGATTCTGGTTCGCTTCGAAAAACGAATCTGTTTACAGAGTTGACGAATTGAGTGAAGCAGGAATAAAAACAATCACCCTTATTCTGGTTTACGCCGTATCTGTCGTTCGTTCGAACGGATACTTTCGATCGAATTCGAAAAAGGTATTCTTGTTTTCGTTCGAACGCGATACTTTCGTTTTTGTTGTTGCTAGATCAAGTTTGAATTTTCGAAGTCTTGAGAAGTGTCAGAATCGTCAAAATCAACACGCTCACCATGACAACAACACTTTATTTTGTAAACATTCCGTAAAATTTAGCAGCTTGTGAGAACAGGCAATTATACCGGACCCCATTGTCACTGGGCGCTGTTTTGGAGTGCCTGGCAACTGAAGTGCTGGAGTTGGCCGGAATCGCCGCCCTCAGCAACAAAAAATTCTGAATCATCAGTCGTCATCTGCAGTTGGCCATTCGGGCTGAAACGGGAATGAAAAACATCCTGGAGGACAAAGCCGGATGGGATAATCGAAGCCGAACGGATCTGGCCTGATTAAAAATTCAACACCATCAACAGCTGCAAATGGTCGAGGTAGGTGCTGTTTCGATTGTTCAACGAGCCGGAGCCAATACCCAGCCGCTGTGGGAGTGCACACGCTGCCGTTCTGAAAAGCGAGCCCGCCGAGAGTGATGTTTCAGAATCAAACTAAGCGTGGTTGAGAACTTGTATATAAAATGAAACAATTCAAATAAAAATGATTTTTTAAATTTAGAAAAAAAATTTTGATCTATAATTTTTTCCAGAAAAATTTCATAATTTCATTTTATTCATCTTTTAAATTTACAACTGACTTCATACAAATATTTGTTCATTTGCACCAGTTTGAGATTTTTCAACCACTGTTGAACTGTGTACACTTTTTGCCAAACGCTCACGGTTCGCAGGATCGTACTTGCGTTTGACAGCCGTTAGAAAAAATATTTTGAACCACTTTTGTATTTTTTAATCTGCTTTAAATTCCACCAATTGCTTTAAACGGTCAACATTCGCAGCGTTAGACTCGCGTTTGTCAGTCCATAGAAAAAATACTTTCGATCGAAAACGGGAATGCAGCTTTTTGTTCGTACGAACGATGTTCGAAAGGTCGAACGGTTCTCATTCGTTCGAACGAAAACAAGAATGCAAAATTGCAGAACTTTAAACCGAACGCCATTCGATCGAAAACAAGAATAAGGGTGAATGATTGAGAAAATAAACTTACTTATTGTGCTTCTTGCACTTTTCCACGCAACTAGACCTTATCTTTAAACGATGCTAAAGTCCTAACTAGATCACTGTTCACGACTTCCGTTTATCTTCTACTTTTTACAATATTCCGCTCATAGGTTTCTTGTTCAAGTTAGCTGCTATCCTTTTCTACTGTAGACTATATTATGCCCTAGATTCCGTTTAGATAAATATACGTTACCCCAGTGGTAAAGTGTTTATTGTTGAAGCTGTGGATGGAGACGCTACGTCTGAGAAGTCGTCACATCGAGTTTTTTTCAGAATGACTTTGAAGTTTCAGTAAATTTAGGATGTTTTGAAATTGTAAAAAATTCTTGATATTTAACCTTCTTTTACGGTTAAAACAAAAACAATCAGCCGGTTAGGGTAGCCTTGCCAGATACTTAAAAAAAAGCGGGACACAGCCAAAAAAGCGGGACATTTGAGAAACTCTTAAAAAAAGCTTCATTGTATAGCCAAACTTATACGTATACCATCAGCCAAAGTTGTTCATAGAGAGTATACTAACCTTTTTTACGCGGAGGATGTTGCTCAGTTTTTTCTTACATAATTTTTATTTACACGGGTTTTTGACATAAAAACGTTTATTTTCTACGGTTCTCTCGAATTAACACGTTCCACAATGCGGAAAAAAGTGTACAAACCGCGAAGAAATTCAATATCTTTCGTCCTACTTGACCCAAATCTATGAAATTAAACTTTTCTTTTGTGAAAATTTCCGGAAAATCGATTGGACATAGTTTCAAATGCCGCACAAGACAACCTGGCGTATGAAAGTTATACTGGTCGAGTGTCGATGTCTATCGGAATAAAGGAAATTGTTTTCCCATGTGATCATCATCATTTTCGTAGTCTATTTCTATTCCCATCATTTCAACTTACGGTAGTTGGACTCAAATTTGGATATTTTAGGCACGGCAAGATTTGCATTGCCTTCTCATATACTGCACGGGTTGTCAGTTATGATGAGAAATGCTGCGTTTGCCGTATTTGGATATCCAACCAAATTCGGTGTTTGGCACCGCCTTATTTTCTATTTTAAAACTGTGACCCAGAGATGGGTCTTGACTCAAACATTCAGTCAGCGAAACTTTTTTTTGTAGAGAAATGAATCCAACTGTAAGTTGAAATTTCAGGGACTAGACAAGATAAAAATTAATATAGAAAAACATGTGAGAAAAATTCGTATAACTTTCATACGCCAGGTTGTCTCCTGTAGTAGAATGTTAATACATGGGCCCCGGAGAGGCGCAAGATGTGGGTTCAAGTCCTACCGGGAGACAAGGCGAATTTTTTTTCATATGTTTTTCTACATTAATTTTCATCTTGTCTAGTCTCTGAAATTTCAACTTACATTTGGATTCATTTCTCTACATTTTTAATGATTTTAGAAAAAAAATGTAGGGGAATTGAGGGTAAAAACAGCCATAACTCCAAATTTCAAAGCGTGCGGTGGCTCAAACAGCCTTCATTGGATTCCTCGGAAAAAATCACACAAGATACGTCCCAATAGATTCAAAATTTTCAAGTCCGAACATGCGTTTTCTTAAAAATTTGAAAAAGAATAGAAAAGTTATAACAACTGGTTATAATTGAGATAAAAGCTTTCCTCCGCTAAGCGGAGTCCACTTACGAGTAGATTATTATGATCATAAAAAATTGATTGAAAAATTCTTGCGCAATTCACAATGTATGCATGTATGATACAACAACAGTTGAACTGCATTCGCGAATGTCGGGCCGACCTAATCCGATTAATAGTGCGGTGGTGAAGGTGGGTATTTAGTGGGCAAAAGCCTATCTTAAAAACTTCCATTGATGGCAAGTGATTTACACTTTCGCACTCCATACATTTACCTATGTTCGTGTGGAAGGTACATATGTATGTTGACAAACAACGTGGCTGCAAACCCTGTTGCAGGTTCCTAGCTGCGATATCGTTTTGGCGGGTTCTCCATTAATTACAGTTCACTGTTCCTGATCTGGTAATGGAGCCAACAAAACACAAACAGACACACACTGTCACCGCGCAGGTTCTCGTGGGCTGGGTCTTAGAAGTTAGAAGTTAGAACTGCCAGGCCGACTTCCTTTATTTTTCCATTAGGGCGGGTGGTGGACCGAATGTGTATCATTACCTATAAGATACATTGATTGTGTTTTGTTAGCTAAACGGCAAATAGTTTTTCTGGTCGATCGCTCAGAATGGACACCTTTCGCGCGGAGAAGGTTGCACCCTGATGGCCGGGAAAAAGGGGGAACCATATGGAAGTTCGATGCAGTTCAGCTGCAGTGTGCACTAGAATTCTAAATTCCACTAAGAAGTCGGCCTTAGATCGATTTCGTTCGGTATAAATAGAAACGGTGCCGATTGGATAAGCATCATAATTAGAACTAACGTTCAGCTGAGCAGTTGCCTAATATTCACCCTCAAAGACCAATCATGAAGGTAGATTCTTTTTTTGGGAAATCTGCAATTGGTTAAGAGCACAGCAAAAAAAGTGTTGCTATATTACATCAAAAACCTGCACATAAACTGAGTCGCTAAACATCTCTAATATTACATCAATATCATGTGAATTGCATACTTTGAATAGATGTAAAATATTACACGAAATATATGTAATGAATCAAAGTAATCAAACGAGAGCATAGCAACGATGTCAGTGTTCTGTTGATAATTAGAGGATGTTGTTATTGAAAAGTGTTTTCTGTAGACTTGTGAATCTCTCTTCAAAGCGAAATTATTATTGATGAAACTTATCGGATCATTTTTATTTGCTTATGAATGGGTTTTCAAAGACCGGAATCAGCAAGTTATTTGGACCTATGCTACAAGTGGATTCCCAACTTGAAATGCTTCTGAACCAGAAAGCATCTTATCCGAAAATGCTTTCTGGAGTATTTTCAGGAATTGACACAACGATAAGACATTTAGCAAGTTTAAGAATAATTGCTTTAGATTATCTGATCCAGCTTTAACAATTTTTAATTTGCGTATAGAATTAAGATTCCCATTGCAGAATTAACAAAAGATATTTGATTCAATCAGACAATATTAGAAACGAGTTTGATCCAGACATAAATTTATCGAAGATTTTGTTCAAGGCGTTTCGTTTAAGTTAACACATAACACAAAATTAACACAATTACAATTATCATAAATTTTATTTCAATTCTGGTTCTTGTTTTTTCATCGTACTAGAATAGTGATGAACCTACGATATTTTTTTTATTTTGAGATGGTCCCAAAAGCCATTTTGAACTGAAGTTATTTTATACTATTTCGCCAGCTTTCTCTAAAATAAATAAAAATATGTAAATTATTGTATATCGGAAGGAGAGTGCAGCAACTTCCTTTTTGTTGACATCGTGTTTTTAGGTTACGCTCTGATGGATTAGACAGTTTGCGATTCCCTATGTGAATTTTTTTAACAATTTAAGCTGCTCCAAAAGTTTTGTTCCATTTTCCGGTTCTAATAGAACTAATGATTGAACCATAACCCTGGACGCGCTCTGATGGTATGCAGGATACACTCAAATGACAATAAAACCAATCCAGATAGATGGAGAACAACTTTTTAGACTATCCGGCTACGCCATGAGCAGCGTGAACTGAGGATCCATCAGCTTGGGCACTTTATTCAAACAAAGTTTATCCTGGTCGACATCCATAACGGCTTTTCAGGCATCTTCCAACGTAAGCGCAACCGGAAAACAGAGGTTAAAAATATCCGCTTCCGCCGTTGTTATCCCCTAAAATACAACAAAACATCAAATGTAACTATACGCAATGGTTTTGCTTAAGTTTTTTAAGGAAGTTAGCGTTACTTACATGTTGGGAGAATCTTTTTAAACTTAATAAAAATTTGCACAATGTTTGATGATAACGAAAAATTGAATAACAATAAACGTCAAATAAGCTACTTTGATGCTACTAACGGTCGTGTGATATTACATCAAAAATTAAGTACATCATATTGATGTACTCAAAGCATAGAAAATATGTGAATTATTCTCGTTTTCAATGTAAGTTTGTTTTATACTAAAAATATGTA